>NC_142806.1:13301973-13351973 GCF_049724085.1 Artemia sp. Qi Xiang Cuo
CTGTTTCTTAATATTCGGTATTTTAATATGGATAGGTTCGGATCAAGGCCGTTTACAGGAGGGGTTAGGCGGCGCCCTCCCCTTCCCAAAATTTTTGTCTAACTCGTAAAAACGGTACAAAAAAGGATATAAATAATTTTTTTGTGTAACCCCTTCCCCTCCCCTCCCCAGAAAAATCTTTTTGTAAAATACCCACCTAAAAAAAAAAGAATCCGAGATACGGCCCTGGTTAGGACTTATTGATTTACAAAGTTTGGCCCTGCAGCTTCCTTTTGAAAATCGGTATTGTTGATCAGGCTGATCAATTGAAATACATCAGTCGAATAACGGTTCTTAATACTTGGATACTTGAGTTTGACAAAAAAGTTCCTGATTCGAAAATTGTTTCTAACACCTAATTATAACGAACTCCTGATAAGAAATAGATAACAAAAATAATTTATGAATACGGAATTTACCTATGCTACTTGTAAATATAACATAAATTTGTAACTGGTTAAGAGCGGGAAGGGATGGTAAGAGTCAGTCAAACTGGAAATTTCTCTATCAAATTTAATAAAAAAAATTCTAATGGCGCAAAAAATAGGGTACTTCCTTGTTAGCTATTAGACATTCAAGAATTGAAGTTAGGTTAATAATAATGAAATATACCAAAATGTGATAAAAATATAATACTTCAGTAACAAAATTATGGAAACTAGAACAAAGAATTATGGAAAATGGCCGCCCAGACTACATTATATTAAATACGTAACCTAAACTAACCCAACCTAACCTAATTTAACCTAACCTAACCAAAATACCAACTAAATATTTCATCAAAATTTAGCTATCATTTAGTTTCTTACTAAGCGAAAGATGATTGCCTGGTAAAAAGACCACGACCACCGGTTATTGTCTCATGTTCGTGATGTAAATTCTCGAGTGTGTACCAGCTAACAATGAAGTACGAAAAATAGTTTTGTTGCTGCAATGTTTATATCAGAAGAAATTGTTTAAACCATTCTTGTAATTTCTGTTCATCATAAGACTTTCGGAATTGACTTTGGCTAAATCTTGCATCGTATTAGGCAATACAGCTCTTCATCATAGGCAGCGGAATCGCACTGCCTAAGTAAACAACAATGTTGGCACAATGTATTATTTTTTTTCCAGACCAGGGCACTTCGTATCTAAGGAGTTGTCTAAGAAACTTCAAAAAGGCCTCATTCGATTAAAAATGGGAGTGGACGATGCACTCTTTAATAGTCAAAAGTAATTGAAGGACACCAAGCCCCCCCTACGCCCATCATTCCCCCAAACACTTCCAAGCAAAATTTTTATATAGTCATTTTGTCCAGCATAGTTGATTTCCAGATAGAAAATATACTTTTGCGGAGGACTCTCCCCCACAAGTTGTTTTGAAGGATTACTCATTTTCAAAAATTATGCATTTATGTAGCGCATATGAACTAGGTGGTAGGTTTCAACAACTACACTCAATTTTGTTTCTATAATAAACACTTAGACTGACTTTGGTCGAATTGTCTGGGGACGTGTTGCAAGAACTTCACTTCTACGCCCACATTGGTTTATATATTTAACAGTGACATTTAAAAAAAACTAACAGTAACAAATATGAACTTATACAAAAATTTTACAAAAATGAACCGACGATAATGATAATAAAAGTCTCGGGACAATTTTGAATGAATTAGAAGAATTCGCTATTATCTAGAAATTAAGTATATATTTACTTTCGTTTCTCTAACACTCTGATAATGAGTTTTAATAAAAATTGAAGATAAATTTCCCATTTGATTAAAAAAATGTACAAGATCTGACTTGAAGTTAACTGATGGGAACCGCAAATGAAATAACATCCAGTCGTGTTAAAGTATTTAAACGAGTAGACTTTTGTCTTATATGTATGTCTTTAACTTCCGTTTCATGAAAAAAATCTTTTAAGACATTGATATTAGCCTGCAATCTTATTGATAGTTGCAGCTATTACGGCTGGTCTAGTTTCTTTCACTCGGTTCTTCTTGCCGTTCTAATTAATATTCTTGAAAAATACACAGTCAAGCGTCCTTCTAACTTAGTTCACATCCTGTACTGCCACTACGGTATATTTTTCTAAATATTTGAATATCATTGAAACATAAAAAGTAATTAAGATATTTTACTCCAAAGATAATTAACTAATTATATTTTGGGGGGAAATAACTATCTGGAAGCTTAAGCTTTTGTTATAGTCAATAAGAAAATAAAGAATTCTGGACATCTTATGCCGGATAAACCTCCACCTACATTGTTTTGAATTCTATATTCTATATTGTAAGATCAGTACATAGAATAAACATTCATTGTTTATTTCTTTAATCATCCTTTTCTACTGTTCATATGAAAGAATTCTGGATATCAGTCTGAAAGTGATGTAGAATATCACCTTAGATATTGTCAAGTGTTTTTTTTTTATTTATTTATTAGATCTTCCTTAATTTCCAGTTTTATATGATTATCCTGCATACAATGGAACTGAGGTAAGTATTTTTTTTGTAAAAATATAGGCCTAAAAAATGAAAACGGAACATCTTAATCCAAAAAGTATATATTGTCTGTAAAAAATACTTCACTGCCTTGGATTCAGAATCTGGTACTGATGTCAGTTAATAAAGATTGAATTTTATCCCTAACTTTCTGAAAGGCAAATGTACCCGTGGTAAAACTGTCTCTGAATTCCTCTTTTTTACGGTCTCGCCTGTATTGCCTAATTTCAATAAGATTTCTAAACCGGAATGACAGTTCTTATCCTTTGTTTCCAATAGCTAAACGGGCATTTAATAAGTTTCTAGAATGAGGATTCGGAAATTCAGATAATTTTTTCTTTTGTATAGAAAAAAAAAGATACACAGCATCAGTTAATGGAATGGGAAAGGGCTAACTACCACCTGAGGTGTGGTGTTGTGTTCTTTCTGGCATCAGAAGATGTGGGCAACAGAAGGTAAAACTAAGCAAATGCCTTGAGAAGGATGCTGCGCTTTTGAAATCATCGCTCAAAGAACTTTGGTCAAAAGCCCAAGAGAAGTTGTCATGGAGAGACACCGTTGTCGCCTTATGCACCAGCTAGTGTGCGATGTCCCAAGTCTAAGTAAGTAAGTAATTTCTGTTTTATCCATTTAGCTTGAGAGAATCTGGGCTTTTTAAGAATCAGACAAAGGTCTCTTACCCAAAACGTCAAGGTATTTGTAATTTTCCCAATCTTTTTTTCCCCATATCCTTATCAATCTCAACCCCCCCTCCGCTAAACTAACATAAGACACTGTGTATGTGTACGATTGATCATGTATTTAGTAGGCAACTAAGATTGCTAAAGACATACTGCATAAAAATAAACTCGCTTATAAACCTCACCTGGGTGACATACACGGAAGGAACATATATACGAATATTGACCGATAGAAGCGGTAAAAATGCATTATTTTCTTATCCTTTTTTTTTACACAGGTTCTCTGAATGATCTGATTTTTTGAAAAAAATTTTAAAGGGTTTTCATTTTGTTTGGAAAATGAAAGATTGCATGGGAACTACCCTTCGCACTCCAATCCTTTCCCATACAATCAACAGTTTGAGATTCTCATTTTTTCAGCATAGTTGATAAATTGAGTAGTTCTGTCTTTGGGGATTAAATCCCCACCCCCTCATGGCCCTCAGGTCAAGGGTCGTACGTTATACTTCATTGGCACACACGACTTTTATTGACGGTTTGGTCGGTTTCACTTCTGAGTGACGTGATTTGATTAATTACCAAAGGTTCTAGTGCCAATTTTATAGAGTCACAATAATCAGACTTAAACTACCCCGGTCACAACGGCCCTTGTCCACTAAATTTCTCTGATATGAATTTTGAGACATCCATTTTGTTCAAAAATTTTTCAGATATAATAAGAGAAGATCTTAAGTTTTCTCACAAACCCCAGGACTCTCGGGACATTGACAGAAACTTTTACTCAGGGGACATAGCAGCTACAATCTCGGGATAATTAATGTAGGAGTGGTCATATAAACTTGAGAGAAGGCTAATTTGATTGTAAATCTTAAATTCTCAAGGTATTTTCAAGATTCAAGATTGAAAAGAGGGCAACTAGCCGATCCTCCTTGTCCATCATTTTACAAAACAAATTAAATCAGAATTTTGATTCAGTCATTATAGTACAATTTATTGCTATTATAGAAAAAGACTAGAAAATTGTAGATTAAACAGAAATAGATACTTCTCAGTCCCTATGTATTTAATGGCGCAACTCGCATGGTGTTTATCAAGACCTGTAAATTTAAGGTAAAATGAAGGATTAATACATTGAAGGCCGTTACACTAGTGGTATTGGTCCAATATTAGATATGTATTTACCTGCAAAAGGGGTGATAGAACACACTTAAGGCAGCTACAAATATTGGAAATTTTACGTTACAGAAGCTAACCATATTTTGAATTTTGAAATTCAAAAATTTAGCATGTAAATAAACCAACCAATAATTAATTGTGACACTTTAAAACGAACAATAAAATCATGTAAATCAGACCAAAACAGAAAAAAAAAATAACAAATAAAAAAACGTGTGTTAACTCATCCATCGGAATTAAAAGCCATCCACCAGTATGTTTATCACTCCATTGTATTGTATTTTCTGAGTCATAAATAGTGACCATGACCCCTCTCATTTTTAAAAGTAGAACCCCGACTCCAATTTGTATCCAATCACATTTGACTTATCAAAAAAAAAGACCAGAACTGCCAAGGGATTATAAAAAAAATTTTACGTAAAAACTACTCTTGTCAAGAACATGTTTTGGAATTAAAATGCACCATTTGAATTATCTCTTTCCCTCCCTACCTCTAAAACAATCATAGAACCCAACTAAAGAAGTTAAATCACCCTTTTTAATTTCAAGATGTTCAATTTGTGCACCTCTTACAGACAACATTTGTTATATGTAAAAACGTAAGATGTGTTGAGTGGGAGTTTTCAGAAAGGGTGGGAGTTTCAAAAGTATGTTTAATGAGAAGAACATTTTGGAAGAGAGGGAGGGGGCAAGGCTTAAACGTAAATTCCTCATCTCTGCTTTATTTAGCACTTCTAAACTAAAACAAAAATAACAAAACTAAAGTAAAATATTTAAATTTGGAAAACCATATATTCTGTGAGGGTTTTTTTCCCCCAGGAGGGTTTTACCATGCACGAGTAGGGGTAAATACCTTGACATATAGACAGTGACAGGGCAAAGGAAACCGCCCTTAACAGACATAAAAAAGAGAAATACATCTGTCTTTCAGAGTTTGTGACGTCAGTTTTTCTATGCCTTTGTGACAGCAAAACCGAACTTGTTTATTAGTCATCTTGACTGTCATTTATGTCATGACGTTGTCTTTTACAAACTGTAAGTACAGAGGTGGAGTTACATCAGATTTCTGTTATACAAAGGTTCCGTTGCACGGGGGTTCAGTCATGTTGTGATTCAGTTAAAAGGGATTTATTTAAATGGGGTAGAGTTGCACGGGAGGTTGAGTTACGGAGGAGTTCGGTCATACAACACGCATTATTCACGGTGGTACTGTTTAAAAATAATCAAACGAAAATGGAATTAGTTAAACGGGGTGGAGGTTCATAACGGCTCCATTAAATGGGGTTAAGATGCAGAAGGGACCATATGCACGAGGGTTAAATTACAAAGGGGTTCGGGTACTTGAGTATTCAGTTACATGGGGGTCATCAGTATAGGGGCCCAGTGGTTCGTGTGGTTTGGTATCCAAGGATTCAGTTACACGGGGTTCAGGTGCACGGGGGCCCAGATACGATAGAATTAATTTGTTCAGCGGTTAAGATACATTCGCTCAGGTAATTGTGGTTCAGGTACATTCTGGTTAATTCAAAATAGAAACCAAAACTATGAACTGATTCCGCTGTGTTAAAATATAATTGGTGTTTCGCTCTTGGTATTTGCAAGTCAATATTTTCCGTGTGTAACTTGAATATTTACAGACAATACATGTCCCTGGACATTGCCAAATGAAATTAATGACGTTGACTCTTTATTTTTTGTTTGAAGGATTTGAATTATAGTTCTGAACAGTGAAAGAAATAAGAGGTGAGATTTTTAGTTTAACATGTCTCATTTTTCCCACAAAGGAACCTCCTGAAAAAGACATAGATGTAACACATTTCCGGCACAACAAAATACCACGACAGAGAACCCCCCCCCCCGACACCTATGTCCCACTGACACCCCCAACTTCAGGGGATACACGACCGACGCCTACTTCACGCTAACATTCCTAGTGAAGCCACTGGCAAAAAAAGAAAAAAATTACTCAATTATATCATCCCCTGAAGACCTCAAACTCAAGATTGTCTAACTTCCTTAGTATTCCCCATCAATTGATTTGCTTACTATTTCTTTATGTCAATAATACTCTGAATCTATCTACATCAATAAAACTACTGGTTAAGCCGGTACGCGAGAATAGTTAATGGAGATTAGAAAACCTATTGATTTATTAAACAAATCAACTTTGTAGGAGTGTTCCAAAAAGTTAGTCTGATATATCTTTATTTTAACTCTCACAAGGCCACAGATTCATTTCTTTGATGGTCCAAGGAATTAATCGTTGAGGGTTTCAAAATCGTGTCCACTTCTAAAGAAGTAGGTAAGTCCTATAAAATACGTGCTTTATGGTGTTGACACTGTTAAACCAATAGATAAACTTAAATCAGAACTAATTGATTCTTCAGATAATCTGGTACAAAAAACACGATACATAAGAATCAGCTTTATAAATGAGGGCAATCTTATACCCAATTACTCAGAGCTCCGCATATTTAAAAAATTCTGGGTTAGAGTATAGTTTCGTGATTTTCATGTCTGTTGACCTAAGTACTATAAGACAAAGCCCATAAAAATATTATATGTTAAATACTCCCTATTGCATATAACGGAGTATCTATAAATAGGATCATTTGACATTTGCAATCTATTCTAATATGCTTCATTAATGGTTACAGACATAAATAAACCATATCGAAAATTTTTTATCGAACGCATCATTTAATTCATGCTACACTACACCACACCCTAGTTGCTTAATTGGTGGGGATCATTTCTGAACATCTACGTATTATATCTTCGTCACACCTGCACGGTTTCAAAGGAAAGAATACTTGTGTAATTCCCCTGAGGATAGATACACTCTGTGTTTAGGCTAAAATCCGTTATTTAAATTGCTCTTATTTTAAAAGTAGAATATCAATGCTGAATTGTTTCTAGACTGACTTAATATTCTGTTTCAATTTCGATATGTTTTCCTCTTATATGGGTTTTATTATGAGTAAATTTTGGGCAGACTTCTATCTTTTGAGAATATCAATTGAACTGTCAAAATATAACGAGAGACTTAGCCTGGATATTTATGTTACCAAAATTAACCATGCTCAGTCTGTTGTTGGAAATCAAGCTGTCCAACTTCTGAAAACCCATGAGTATCTTATTTAAGGCAGTTCTCAAGCCTTGGTCTTGGTGCATTTTACCTTAAAGCAAAAATTTGATTCTATCTCTGAAAGGTGTGTGAACGTCCGATAACTTATATTGTGAATCTGTTTTCTTTCACTGGATAAAATAACTAGATCAGAGGTACTAGCTGCTCATGGCATAAAATTGTTAAAAGCCACTTCGGATAGTTAAAAAAAAAGATGAAATTTTAAATTGGGGATTAAAAATTCAGCTGAAAATATTCGTCAAACTAAGTATCATACACACGTCAGTTAAATGATGCAAGAGTCACTACTTTAATATCTGCGCAGGTTAAAAAATTACAAAAAGGCCGGTAGGCTTAATTATTCTACTACGAGCCATTTGACATTTTGCCAAGGTAGAAAAACATGGTGCGCCCAAATTTCTTAAAAGAAGAATTTCGAAGAAAAGGGCGGGGGGGGGCTGCTGACCGGATTAGTAATCTTGACTATTAAAAATGGATATGGAACTGGCAATTCAAATAGAATGAGTTTTGTATAGAGTGTATATTAGTATAATCTTAAACAAAAAAAATTTATGAGACAACTGTAAAGTGTGACAGACGTACATCAACTTTCTTGGATGTTGTTTTAGGTTTTATGACCCCGTTTGCCATATCCATTTAATTTCTTACCATATGTACTAGGCTGGAATTAAGGGTCTCAACACACTTTTTTGTAGTGGCCCGTAGGTGCTTGATAACGGGGAAAGGGGGGGTGATGTCCAACGATCAAGCTTGGGGAAAAAAATACTCATCCGTCATCTTTTTTCTGGCAAAGGATGACAAATTCCGAATGGTTGTAGATAGGGGCTCAACTTAATAAGGAGTCATCTAGAATTTATAATGCTTATATATCTGAAATTAAGACAAAAATCTATTTCTTTTTATAAATTTATTGGTATGATAGTACCGTTTTTTAGAGGGACCGTTATTATTGAGCCTGCTCGCTCCTTACTTACAGTTCACTACTTCAAAACGTTTGATACAAAAAAAGTATTTTTAAAACACACGGGATAAGTTACCCTCTTCTTCCTCCCTAACCCATACCTTTTCATTGGAATTATACTTCTTACGCTATATGAACCATAAATCTCTTAAGGACAGGTACTCCTCATATTAATTTTGACAATATGTTTGTTAAGCATTAATTTTTTAAATGTTAGCTAATCATAGATGATGTAAGGCATCTCACAAAGAGGTATTCAATTTGTGATCTTGATCAAAGTTTTACTTATTTGCGATGATGTGTTTTTAAAAAATATGTAGGAAATGAATTGATAAACAATTGAAATAATTTAGTCCTACGTTTGACATTTTACAAAATCTTTGTTTTGTTTTCACCAGTACTAAAAGAACTAAATAAAATATTCAAGTGTAATATGTGTTTTTGAGATTACCTGAGTTTCTTTGTTATACGAATTGAAAAGCAACTTCAGTTATATATGGAGGAATCCAAGTCTATTCTTAGATCTACACCGGATTTCTTTAAAAGCAGTCTTTTCAAAACATGCTACGACCTATGCACCTCTTTCTGACATCTTGAGTTCTTGTGAGCTCTGCGCAATCTGTTTAGCAAACCTGCGTTCTTTTTGAAATTGTTAACTCTGACCCCCACAAAGGGCCAACCCCAGTCCCGATTAATCCCCAGTAAATGCCTCGGTGCAAATGTAACACATGATCATGGTAGTCATTGGACAAATTCTATTAGGTTAAACAGAACCCACTTCAACCAAACTTTACTCAACCCGCTCCAATAGTGGAGCAGCATGGCCTTTACTGCTTCTATTTTGATTAATAATCAACCATATAATTTTTCTAGCAAAACAAAGCCAAGTAAACGATTTTCAACGTATAAAAATTTGTCTGACAAACTATTTCAAGTATCGGCTACCTAAAAAAAAGTATAAAACGTGAATGCATTTTGTGTATCTGAATCATGTGATGTCAAATTGGCATCTGTATATTTTGGATGGTCAAAACGAAAGTGACGGATGATGGTCTAACACAGTTACTATAGCCGAAAGACTACATACTAAATCCTCAAGGTTGCTTGGATGTTATAAATTCCATCTAGTTTTCATCCTCGTGTAAATGGGCTCTTAAGGGCTGGGCAAACGTAGCTGATTTCGGGAACCGATTTCAGCATCAGTGGACAAAGGATAGTGGCAAGAAACATTTGTTGAAAGAAAAATTTATGGCGGGAGATTTTCAAAACAAAAAATCATTGACACAAATATCAAACTGGAGTTTATGAATAGTTAAAGGATTGATTTCCGCTTAGTTCTCAGCTCAGTAACGGTATCTTTCACCACAGATGGCTCTGGCTGACTATTTTGGTATGTCTCTATTTTTTTGCTACTATCATGCTCAAAATTTTTAAACTCTGCACCTAATGGTAACAAAAGTTATAAAAATTTTCAAGCCAAAACCTACGCCAAATTATTTTGAAATCGTCGCCGATTTTTAAATTAGATCCCGAACTCAGCTACTTGCGTTCAACCCTGTACTGAAAATAAAGACGAATAAAGATGGCTTAATATAGCACTATCGTTGTGCCATTATTATTCTTCGGTTGTTGGGCAAATATTACTAACAAAAGTAAATTGGAAAATTTTGAATATGTGTAGAGGTAATTTCAATATGCGTAGAGGTATCTTACTTCGTTAGGTTATTGGCAAAATATTGCTATCAATTTATAAGTTATAATTAAACTTACATATGCATTAATTTATTTGTCATCATTTTTAAAAATAAGGCAAAAAGTAATTTTAATATTTTGCATGCCATTTTATTTTGAATGACCAAAAAAAAAAACAAAAATAAAATTATACTAAACTAAAAAAAAACTTAAAAAATACAATATTTGTTTTTTTAAATTATTAAATAAAAAAAAATTTACAGGGTCCCGCTTACGCCACAGTAAGATAAAGCGAAAATTTTTTGCCTGGGGACAGTCCCTTTACAGGTTGTTCAGTATTGGGGGCATTTTTACACCCATCAATGTACTAAGGTCTTACATCTTTTGTCATAAAAGGCTTAAAAGTGAAATATTTGAAATAAGTTCTTACATATTTGGTCATTTTTTTGCAAACGTCTTTCATCATTTCGCTCTGATCAGCAGTCTGAGATGAATGATAAGTCGATAATAACAGGTCTCTATCTTTCTTTTATATGTCAGAGCTGTGGCGGCCTTCGAAATTTTTTTCATCATCAGCAAGCAGTAAGATCTTAGAACAAAGATGACTTAAAGAACCACAATATTTGCAAAAAAAAATGCAAGATCTTAGTGCTAAAAAAAGAGCTTATTATTTTGTCAACATTTTGAGTTTTGTGTTTACCTACCTGTCAAGGTCTTTCTGTTATCAATCTTGGTTAGAATGTTCAAAGTGACATCTTATTTCCGGAGAATTGTTTTGAATTAGTTGATTGACTAGAATGCATAGTCTTTGAAGATAAATTCCTACTTTTTACATTTTAATTATAGTCGAATAGTGAAAATCCTTGTTTTAAATACAATATTAATAAAATCATTGCGATTGCATTTTAAAGCGTTGGTATATGATAAATTCTCAGTAATTTAAGCACTCTTTCAGACTATGCGGCACTCTATCACTGCCAATCCTCGTGGCACACTCTTTGAATTTCAAAGTTACAATTTTTATAATCATACAAGTTATTTATTGTAGTATAGTTTATAAACGTTTGTTTTACGTTATATGTGACGCCTCTCGAATTACCCACGTTTAATCTTTAGTACATCAGTGTTATTAATTTTTTAATACGTGTGTGGTTTTAATCACAGTGTCTTTTGGCATTTCCAAATAGTTTCATCGCAATGGAAAATCAAAATGTGTATCTAGTCACCTAAAAGAAGGTTAAACCAAGTACTAACAAAAACAATTTATGATGACAATACAAACCTTGAACTATTTGTTTGATTTTCTGAAGAGGTCCAAATGGTAACTACAGCAACGTAATAACCCAACGAACAACGGTAATGAAAAGGAAAATAATTTTGGCATAAAAAAGCTTGGATTTCTACTGCTTCTTAGAAGGAAGAAAGAGAGAACAGCACATTTTAGAAAAGTCGAAAAACCTGTGAATTGTTTGAGAAGCCAATTGGATAGTGAGATGGTCAATCTGATTCAATCTAGGAGGAGGAGCTTAACTCCAAGTTTAGTAGAGTTGAAGCTTAAAATTGTGAGTCCTTGAATGGTTTAATCAAGGTTGAATATGTTTGTCAATGTTAAACTTTCTAACTCATAGTTGAGGGTATGCATTCAAAGGAAGAGGTCGAGTATTGTTTAGGTGACTTTCGTAGTACCTTTTGAGCTAACACAGTTGAACAGTCCTGCTCAATCGAAGTGCCTTGTCCAAGTAATTTACTAAGTGGTAAACCAACGAGTGCATCGAACTGCGATTAACTGTAAAAATATAACTGGAATCATTCTTACTTTTACCTGTCGAAAGCGAACATATATGTTATATTTAGCGAGAGTCAACACCTAAAATCCCTAAGAGCGGTAGTTTCAGAACTTACTAAAACTAAGATGTGTTCGAACGCATGCGAATAAAATGTAAATAAAAGAGCTTGCGACTAGAGAAAGTTCCTCTGTTGTCTAGGAGGACTTTAAAAATGCTCTTTAAACATAAATTTTTACACATACAACGTTTAATTAGTCAAATGTCCTTAAACTGAGGTCTATGAGTCAGCAAGTTGAGAGCCTTAATATTGAATTATACAAACAACCGTACTGCTGCATTAAATATGAAAAATTTTATATCTGTATAATTATACTGTTAGATTCAATCAAAATTGTTCTTCCAGTTTTTTTTTGTATTTGGGATAACTGAATTTGTCGTCTCTAATTTAATTTGTACAAAATATTAAAAGAAATGAAAAATCTAAAAAACAGGAGAAAGAATGCGTAATAACTTTAAGTAGAACTCGAATCAGTTTATAAATTGTATCCTTAAAATTGGATTTAAATAAAATTTCTTAACAAGACCAAACTAAGAGTTCTAGTTAACCCTTATCATTGAATCATTTTTTTTTAGAAACAATGGCCCCCGTTATTCGAGTACTTGCTTAGGTAAGTTGCTACCATCCACGTGGACTAACTAATTGCCCTGTATTTATGGAACAGATGTTTTTTAACTAGGCCTAACAATTGCAGGATCACACAAATAAAACACATTGCTTGGACACTTGAAATCATCAACTATATCGAATGAGGTGGTATGTCCATAAATCTTCGATAAAAAAACATATTAGAGAAAACCTCACACCAAAAAGTCAGCCAGAACAACTATTAAATTTAAGAATTGTCTTTACATCCCATAGGTTCACGCACACAAAAATTTAAACAGTTTGGATGGATTTACTAAAAAGGGTTCAGCAAAAATTCGAAGTGAAGCTGAGTCTTTTTTTTGTGAAGTATCTTTTAAAAACTTTGAAGTACATTTCAGCAATTCTAGGTAGTCTATACTATTTTATACAGTGAGTATGTTCAGTCAAGTTTAGTAGTTCCAAGTAGTCTATGCTATTATTTCCAGTGATTTTGTTTAACTGAAGTCTTCTATAACTCAAATCACATGAAAATAGCAAAAAAAATACCCCGGTCATGATGGCAGGTGGCATCTGAAAAAGAAACAAAGAAAATAAAAATTCATATAAATGCTATATAAATCCAACAAGGTAAAATATGTTCAAAAGAGATGTGAGACGACGGCCGGAGAGATTCAATTAACGTTAACATTCGGTTTCATGTTGGGGTGCCCATGGTAAAATTCAAGGCTTAAAAATATTGGCAAGACCTACAGTTTCTTTTTTTTAATACCGGGATTTCCAGTACATTAATAACTTTATGATTTTCAGGTGGTACTAGTAATTACCTGTTTTTTGCAAGTAACTGTTTTTTTGTTCTTGCACAATATTATATTTTATGTCATAGCCTTTTAATAGATTATTTATTATTGTGTTATTTCATTTATTTTATCTATACATGTACTCAGCTAAATGCCTTGGGTTTTCTTTTCTATTTTCTCTGAAGTATGCAACTAAAGAGCTAGACAGCTAATAGTATTGAGTCATATAAGAAACTTTTCGTGTTTTGGGCCGCGCTGATTACATTAAATAACATAGTAACTTAAATAAGTTCAATAAAGTAGCGAGTTGATTTTATCTTACAAAAAAAAGATATTTATAAAATTTTAGGACATTTCTCAAGTTTGAATTAAAACATAAAATTATTGCTCAGGCACCTTTAATATTTTTGCATTTTATATAATAACTTTAGCGATTCTGAACTGAACTTGAATAATTTTCAAGTTTTTTTTTTCATTTATGAAAAAGACATTGTGGTTATAAGAAATGAAATAGGTGTTTTTCTAACAAACAATTTTCTACTAAGATTCAAATTTTAAGATTTCTTTTGTAATATTTTTGAACTGTTTTTATTACTTTTTAAAACGTAAACAAATATTTTCGAAATTATAAACGATAATCTGTAATCGAAGCAATTAAATATCTTTAAATGCCGTGTCTTGAACTACTTAATCGAAACATACTTACTCAGTTGATGATTAAACAATTTTTTCATGTTTGCGCAATTTAAATCCTTGTAATAAAAATGGCGTTCAAATATATTTTATTTTTTAAAATACTCAGATTTCTAATAATTACATGTATGACTATGCTTAGAACTTTTTTTTAGTTTCTTTAATTGTTTTAATCACTTGTTAAAATAAACAAATATTTTTTGCATTTATCAGTTTTTTGTTTTTTTCGGAACTTAATGTATTTTCATTCTGTTTTCTAATCAAAGATATTGTATAATACTGCAAATTTGATTTTAAATAACGAAATCTAATAAGCTTCAAGATTTTTTATCTATTTTTATAGGTAACACATATCTGTAATCACTTATTAGAAAACATAAAATTATATTTGCAATTGCCATTTTTTTGCTCTTTAGACAATTAAATGTCTTTTCATACTGCAGTTTCATCAAAGATATTTGATTATTGAAGAAAGACCGATTTTCTAACACCAATTTTCTACTAATCTTTCAACCTAAGCTTTAATTAAAAGTAGTTTAGAATAAAGATATAGTTATTCAAAAATATTGTGCATTATACAAGGGCGTAATTTGCCATGGAGCAGGGGGGCAACTACCCCAGTCAGACCTCAGTTTTTCCCCTACCAAGATCCCGCTTTGTCCACCCAGCTAAAATTTAGTTTGTTTCAAAATATTTTTAAAACTAAGATAAATCTGCATAATTCAAACCTCAACAAAAAGCACACCAGATTTTTTAAATTTTTATTTATCTTTAGAGCACTATAAAATGTCTCTAGAGCACCAAATACTACCTTTATTATACTCAATAGCTTAATTTTTTGCATTTGTTTTCATTTTCACGTGATTTGGGAAATTTGCCTTCAAATTGGACTGCCTACCATCAATTGTAATGAAATTATACCACGTGCATTCTAACATCGTAACTTCACAGATTGAAATTTATAATTGCCACAGAACACATATGTTTACACGTTTTAGTTGTATTTCTAATTAAAAGGTGTGTCTCTTGCAGATTGAGCATACCCATTTTTACAATTTTGATTATGATGTGACCCTAGAGTTACCCTGGTGCTTATCAGCTATATTAGTTTCGTCAAAAAATATCGCAAAGAATTTTAACCTGCTTGTTAAAGGTTCATTTTCAAAACAATCTAAGTTGGAATGTCAGAACTATATTATAGTGAATGCTTCAAAACAAGTATTATAACTATAAAAAGTTAATTTAAACCATTTGTGTGATGCTTTTTGCAAAAAATAATGTCATTTTTACGTAATGCGCGATGCTCCAACCGAACTAGAATCAGTGATAGTCTTGCCCTATCGCGTGGCAATGAAAAATCTTGATTAGTCCCCCTCCCTTGTACCCTAAAATTTTTGGGCCAGATTTTAATAAAATTTTCCTTTAATAACAAACTTATTTTCAATTTCAATTTCAATCTTAGTTTAATTGTTACCATTATGTAATATTTATTGTAATAAATTTTTGTTTTACTAATCAGTTGATAATTCATTTTTAATTATTATTATCTTTCTTAAAATATTATTATTTTAATTAATTTTATTAATTTATTAATAATTCACTAAATATTTTCATTTATTAACTGCATCCTCTACTCCACTAAAAACAATATTCCAAATTACGAAGTGAATAAAGCTTTCAGATTCATTATTAATAACTTATGCTAATTAAATTTCTGAGACCAGGGAAAATAAACCTCTTACCATAAAAGGCCCCTGAGCAGATATTCAAGTTCAACTCTTTATTATTCGAGTCAAAATTGTCTACTAATAGGCAAACTCAAGAAACTAGGCCTAGATAAGGGATATAATAATATATCCTACTAGCACGAAGGTACTCCAGTAACTATCCATGCTATAGAATATTTTAATTTAGGCCTACAAGTGATATTAAGGCTTGTTGTACATTTAATTGTTTAATTTTTTTTCGTTTTGGTATTAACTTGTTCTCTAGTATTATCCTAGTCGTGTCTAGTTTGAATAATTAGTGTTATTAAATTAAAAAAAAGTTTTTTTTTAAATTACATTAATAATTTTCATTTGTAATAATATAGTAAAAAAACAACCCTAAATAAACAAAAAATATCACAAATTAACAATACAGTAAAATGCTTTCAAGCATAGCCCAAATTTTAAGGTGGTTTTGGAAACCTGTACCCGATTCTACAAATAATAATAAGTTTAGTTTTTTCTTATTAAGTTCAAGTTTATTGTCACCAATCCATTTCGAAGTAAGACTGCATGTATGTGAAATATCTATTTGAAGCTCATTTAAAGATTTAACACCCATAGAAGCAGCCGTATCATCAGCAAACTGGGTATCTAGAGAAACTGAGGTTGTAGCAAAACATGGATCGTCAACATAAATAAGAAAGAAAAGAGGGCCCAGAATTGGACCCTGAGGGACACCAACCGATGACGACAGTTGAAGGAAAGAAGAAGTAGAATCATTAATTACAGTACCTTGTGTTCTCTCAGAAATATAAGAGTGTACTAAATCGAATGCTTTTGCTACGAACCCCCGAATTATTAAACTTATGAAAGATCTTAAGTCGAACTGGCCAGCCATGAAAAAAAACCAACAAATTGAAAAATCTCTAAAAAAAAACAAACAAACGAGACTGTGGCCAGTGGAGAGAAAAGAAAACAACAGAAACAAAACAACGCGGATATCTCGCCTGTATACAAACAAGGCGTCTTCAGCACGAAAGACACACAAGAAGAAAAAGATAAAAAAAAGACAAGATAAAACTAAAAACCAATAAATCCACCACCACAAAAAAAAAAAAACCCACCACAAAAAATACAAAAAACCAAACCAAAAAAAACTGTACAATCGGCGCAAACTGATCCACATAGGGAAAAGATGCTAATATAGAGTTACTTCAGTGAGGACACCAGAGTAACTGAGGAAAAATTAAAAAACTGTGAATTACTTTAATTATTCAGTTGCGAAATAATCCTTTTGTGTAAAATCTTTACTCCCTTATTGACTGTTGATTCACTCTTTAGAAGGTTATTATAAATTAGGTCAATATGTAAATTACCCGTGTCCCTATTTATGGGAAGGTTAGCAAACATATGTTTTTTATAATTTCTATGGCGTCCCTGGCCCATTTGGTGTAACCCTTATCATTAGAAATAGCCAAAGCTTCATGAAATTTTACAAAATGATCTGTCTTAAGCCAAATATGCTCTTCTAGATCTGAAACAAATGTTTCTGGAGGACTGCTCAATTGTATGGTTTTTTCTATTGAGTTTTAGTGTTCAAGAAAACTTTTAACAAAATGTTGGTGATTCCTACCAATATATAACTTCCCACAAGAACACAGAATTTTATATACCCCACTTACTAAATTTCCCTGAGTTAAATCCTTACCAGAACTAAAAAAACTACCCATTGGCCTCAGCGATTGGAAACATGTATCAATACCAAATTTACGCAAAACCCGTGAAAGTTTCTCACCCAAACCAGGTAAATATGATAATGAAATGAAACTGTTTGATACAACTAAATCTAAAGACTGAGAAAACTCAATAACCATACTTTTATGTTTAACACGTCTATTTTCAATTATTTTATCAATGAACTTAATTGGATAACTATTACAAAACAAAATATCCCTCAAGTATAACAATTCCGAATCCAGAAATTCCTGGGAACAAATTCTAAAGGCTCTATCTACTAGTGAAATTACAACCCCCCTTTTCACCGACATAGGGTGGCAAGAATGAAAATTTAAATACCTATCATTGTTCTTTGGTTTTCTGTAAATCGAGAAAAGTAAATGGAGATCCCTTTTAATTAATAAAATATCCAGAAAAGATAATTTATTATTTTCCTCAAACTCAACTGTAAATTTAATATAATTATCAAAACTATTTAAATGCTTACCAAATAGGTCTAAGGAGCCCAATCCATGTTTCCAAAAGCACACCACATCATCCATGAACCTACCCCAAAATCAAGGGGAGATTCTAAAACTATTTATAGCGGAGGTTTCAATGGCATATATGAATAGATTTGCCAATAAAAGAGAAAGAGAAGCCCCCATAGGTAACCCATAAATTTGTCTATAAAACTCCCCTCGAAAACCAAAATAAAAAGAAAATTCATTTACCAGAATAATTAGTCTCATAATGACATCAATATAGAGACTGGCTAACGTCACATCCTGTATTAAATCAAAGTGTTTTTCTAATTTACTTTTTGAAATATCCTCGCACCTTTTTAAATCACAATTTGAATACATGGACACAACATCAAAACTGCAAAGAATTGAACTTTCCTCCAGCGTAAAATTTCGCAATTTATTAGTAAGATCAGACGAATTTTTTAAATATGATTTTTGTGTTCCCAGAAGTGGACGCACAGCTAATAACAATCATGTTTCCAATTTTGAAAATGGTGCCAAAAAATTTGACACAATGGGGTGGAGGGGGGATCCAGTTTTATGAATCTTAAGTAGACCATAGATCTTGGATGTCGAAACAAACCCTCGGGTCATATTTATGATAAAGCAGTGGGGTAATGTGAAAATTATTTTTCAATGAATCTAATTCCTTTCTTGTTGATTTTACATATTTATCTGTAGGATCAAAATCAAGTTTTTTGTATGCAATAGTGTCAGAAATAATGGATTTCATTTGATTATTATTTTATCTTTTAAAATATGTACCCATTTTGGAACTGAAAACGAAACAAAATTAAAAAATCAATTAAGCCTAATAGCTTTAAATCACGTAATTTATGAACAAAAACAGAGACGTTTTAAACTTTCTAAGGACTTAAATTCTGTTTAAAAATTTTTAATAAATAAACATCCATCTGACATTTTTATAAGAATTAATGAAATGATTTTTATTTGTACAAGGTTCGTTTGGTTGACAAGTTTAATAAACTTTTATTTGAGAAGTTTCAAGATTCAGATGTTTTTTTTATCCTCGTCATTGTCTGGGTCCAGCAATTAAGAATTTGTCTTCTAAACCTCTTAATATTCAACAGGAGGCCGTTTTGTCGAAGGGTTCTAAGTTCTGTTTTCCAACACCAGTCTCCTATTCAAAAATAATTTCAAAGGTGGAGTCAGGAATTATGGCTTCTATAGATAAGGTTGATACTCCTTAAGAACTCAGAGCTGAGATCGTAAGAAAACTAAACACCTTTAATATGAACTTAATTGGTAGACATTTCACAAAAAAATGACATTAAAATCCTTTCTGATTTGAAAAAGGATAAATTCCTTACTATCACCACAGCCGATAAGGGAAACACGAACGAAATTATGAACACTGAAGACTATAATAATCAAATGAAATCCATTATTTCTGACACTATTACATACAAAAAACTTGATTTTGATCCTACATATAAATATGTAAAATCAACAAGAAAGGAATTAAATTCAATGAAAAATCATTTTTACATTACCCAACAGTTTTATAATAAATATTATCCTAGGGGTTGTTCGGCCTCCAAGATCTATGGTCTACCTAAGATTCATAAGACTGGATCCCTCCTCCTTCCCATTATGTCAACTTTTTTGTCACCTGTTTAAAAATTAGGAAACTGGCTGTCGGTAGCTTTGCGTCCACTTTTGGGAACACAAAAATGATATTTAAAAAATTCAACTGATCTTACTAATAAATTGCGAAATTTCACGCTGGAGGAGAGTTCAATTCTTTGCAGTTTTGATGTTGTGTCCATGTATTCAAATTGTGATTTAAAAAGGTGCGAGGATATTTTAAAAAGTAAATTAGAAAAACACTTTGATTTAAGGCAGGATGTGACGTTAGCCAGTTTGGATATTGATGTCATTATGAGACTAATTATTCTGGTAAATGAATTTTCTTTTAATTTCGGTTTTCGAGGGGAGTTTTATAGACAGATTTATGGGTTTCCTATGGGGTCGTCTCTTTCTCTTTTAGTGTAAAATCTCGTAAGATATTCCATTTAAACCTCCGCTATAAACAGTTTAGAATATACCATTGCGTCTGGGATCGGTTAATGAATGAGGTGATGTGCATTTGGAAAAATGGATTTGGCTTCTTAGACCTATTTTGTAAGCATTTAAATAGTTTTGATAATAATATTAAATTTACAGTTGAGTTTGAGTATAATAATAAATTACCTTTTCTGGATATTTTATTAATTAAAAGAGGGACTCCATTTACTTTTGTCGATTTACAGAAAACCAACGAACAATGATAGGTATTTAAAGTTTCATTCTTGCTACCCTATGTCGGTGAAAAGGGGGTTGTAATTTCACTAGTGGATAGAGCCTTTAGAATTTGTTCCCAGGAATTT
This sequence comes from Artemia sp. Qi Xiang Cuo, assembly GCF_049724085.1. Taxonomy (NCBI): domain Eukaryota; kingdom Metazoa; phylum Arthropoda; class Branchiopoda; order Anostraca; family Artemiidae; genus Artemia; species Artemia sp. Qi Xiang Cuo. The sequence goes on from NC_142806.1 coordinate 13,322,424, forward strand.
CTGGATTCGGAATTGTTATTCTTGAGGGATATTTTGTTTTGTAATAAATATCCAATGAAGTTCATTGATAAAATAATTGAAAATAGACGGGTTAAACATAATAGTAGGGTTATTGAGGTTTCTCAGTCTTTAGATTTAGTTGTATCAAAAAGCTTCATTTCATTACCATATGTACCTGGTTTGGGTGAGAAACTTTCAAGAGTTTTACATAAATTTGGTATTGATACATGTTTCCAATCGCTGAGGCCAATGGGTAGTTTTTTTTAGTTCTGGTAAGGATTTAACTCGGGAAAATTTAGTAAGCGGGATGTATAAAAGTCCATTCTCTTGGGTGAAGGTCTGTATTGGTTAGACTCACAAACAATTTGTTGAAATGTTTATTTAACACAAAAACCCAATAGAAAAAACACTACAATTAAGCAAGACATCAGAAAGTTTTGTTTCAGCTTTAGCAGAGCATATTTGGCTTCAACCAGATAAAATTTGATGAAGCCTTGGCTATTTCTAATGATAAGGGTTACACCCAATGGGCCAGGGAAGCCATAGAAATTACAAAACATATGTTTGCTAACCTTTCCATAAATAGGGACACGGGTAATTTAAATATTGACCCAATTTATGATAACCTTCTAAAGAGTGAATCAACAGTCAATAAGGGAGTAAAGATTTTAAATAATCGCCAGGGGACTATTTTACATGTTAGACCAAAATGATTTGCTTCAGTAATAGCTAACAAAAGGATTATTTCGCAACTGAATAATTAAAGTAATTTACAGTTTTTTTTATTTTTACTCATTTACTCTGGTGTCCTCACTGAAGTAAATATATATTAGCATCTTTTCCCTACGTGAATCAGTTTGCGCCAATTGTACATTTTCGTTTTTTTGTCTTTTTTTTTTTTTGTGGTGGTGGGTTTATTTGTTTTTAGTTTTATCTTGTTCTTCTTGTATGTCTTTCGTGCTGAAGACGCCTTGTTTGTATACAGGCAAAATATCCGCGTTGTTTTGTTTCTGTTGTTTTCTTTTCCCTCCACTGGCCACAGTCTTGTTTGTTTGTTTTTTTTAGAGATTTTTCTCTTTGTTGGTTTTTTGTCATGACTGGCCAGTTCGGCTTAAGATCTTTCATAGAGAAAAAGAGAGAGGGAAGAGAGAAAGAGACAGGGGAGAGAGAGTGAGAGAGGGGAGAGAGAAAGAGAGACGGGAGAGAGGGATGAGAAGAAAATGTGGGATGAGAAATGAAAGAAATGAGGAGAAAGTAATGAGATGAGAGGAGAAAGGAAAGAGATTAAAGGAGAAAGGAAAGAGATGAGAGGCGAAAGGAAGGAGATGAGAGGAGAAAGGAAAGAGGAGGAGAGGAGAAAGGAAAGAGGACAAAAAACCAACAAAGAGAAAAATCTCTAAAAAAAAAACAAACAAATGAGACTGTGGCCAGTGGAGAGAAAAGAAAACAACAGAAACAAAACAACGCGGATATTTCGCCTGTATGCAAACAAGGCGTCTTTAGCACAAAAGACACACAAGAAAAACAAGATAAAAAAAAAAAAAACTAAAAACCAGTAAAACCACCACCACCAAAAAAAAAAAAAAAAAAAAAAAAAAAAAAAAAATCTTCAATATCTTCTAAGCCCCCTAGCTCAAATCCCTATCAGAAGGAATCACCAAGCCAGCAAGCCTCGTTTTCCGGTGAGATGAGGCCAGCCTGGCCCTTCCTCCCAAGAAGAAACAAACCAGAAACACTACCAGGAATCAATCCTTTAACCAACACACAGGATGCACTACCAAAAATGCAATCCCCAAATATATGCTTATACATTATAAACTGTAATGCAGTTCAGGCCATGAACATACATCAACTACAGAAAACAAAAATTATTGCAGAATTGGCAAAAATCTACATCCCAGATGATATGCTCATTCAAGCAAAAAAAGATCTTGCTTTACTTTTAACAAAGCTGAACATTGATACACAGTCATATGAAGAATAAATCAACAACACAACATTTATCAATACTCCAATGGAATGTAAGATCACTCACAGAAAATAAGCTAAATGAACATCATTTATGAATAATAATTTTATTAATATTGCTTGCCTCCAGGAAACTCATTTAACCCAAAATCAACAAATTAAGTCTCTGGGATACACTATCCTGAGAAAGGATAGATCTTCAGAGAGAAAAGGAGGTGGTGTAGCTTTATTAGTTAATAATAATATAAAATTTTGTGGCATCAATTTTCCAGATTTTGAAAATGATGTTGATGTAATTGGTATAAGTGTTTGGCTGACTAATTTAAAAACCTACATAATAAGCTTTTATAACCCTAATGGCCAAACTTCAGATGCCAAGGATTTCTTTAATTATATAAATAATTCTAATATGTTAAAAAACATCATTATTTGTGGTGATTTCAATGCCCACAGCCTTTTGCGGGGGATAAACCAGCAAATAAAGCTGGTAAATTTATTGAGCATATGATTTCAAATAATAATGAATTAGCTGTTGCTACCCCTCCAAACCTAAATACATATTTTAACCCCAAAAGAGCCAAATTCTCCACAATTGACCTACAAATTGTGTCTCTAAATTTTTTGAACAAAATTTACATAAATAAAATTGATAGTCTGTGTACAGACCACTTTGCTATAGTTTGCTCCCTAAATGAACCTGCTGAAACTTCTTCTCATACTTCCAATTATATCAACACTAAAGCATAAACGAATAGATTTAGAATTTCTTACTAACCTTTCAGAAAATAAGTGTGGGTTCACTGAGCTAAAGAGTATGGGTAACTTGCAAATATGAAAAATGGCACTAGTGTTGACAAAAAGTCACCAATGCCATCTAGTATTTACGGTTTCTTGGCATTTTTTCAAGGTTGATAATTGTGTTGTTTTTGTTTTTCCGAAACTGAGATCTGGCACTTATTACTACATTAATATGGGTTGTGTAGTTGTGTAAAATACACAACTACACTAATAAAACTAAACTTGCCTTACTATTATATGGACAGAATTCCAAAAACGCCAAATGCTAGATGGCGTTGGTGATTTTGTTGACACTACCGCCAGTTTCTACTCTTATAAGTTGTACTCTATACTCTTTATAGAGTACACTTTAGTTGTACTCTATTAAGTACTCTATCTTTAAGTTGTACTCTATTGTACTCTTATACTCTTTGCCTTAGACTCAGAACATATTAATTATTTATTAACATTTTATGAGTATTAAACACACACATGAACCACTTCAAGAATAAGTTTGTATCTAATTTTATAGACGTCTTGAGGTTAATTTTGCAACTTTTAACGTTTTATTTGTTACTAAACCTCATATAAAGAAATATTTATATAATTAGGGCGAAAAGAAGCAAAAAAACAACAACTTCCTAACAATCCAAAATTTTTTATTTTGCCATTTGTGTTTTAAGAGATCAACTGAAACAATCATGTGTGGAAAATTCCGCCTTTGCACTACATCTGTTGTACAGGAACATTTTGTGTAAGAACACAAAAAAAACGCAGTTTTGTGAGCCAAGGGTTATTGTCCTATAACAGCAGTGAAAAAAATTTATAATGATCATCAGGCACTTACCTAAGGCACAAACGAGGGGCGCAAACCAGTTACCAATCGTTACTAATCGTTCTTCGGTGTCGAAAAGACGTTGTTGTTCGTTGTTCGCAAAAACGAAAAGACTGGCCCATAAAATACCGACTGACAATTGATAAATCACTTTTGTCCAGTCTATGGGTGGCTGTGAAAACATAATTTTTTATTTATTTATCAGCTTTACAACAGACTTTCAGCAAAGAAAAGAAGAGAGATTACTTTCCTATATTATAGCTACGAGGTAAAAATTGTGCTTTAATTTAATTGATGTAATTGATGTGATGATGTGATACATTTCCGTAATTATTTCTCACTTACTGAAAAATTACTCCGCCTTTTAAAAATCTATTTGATTTTAAAATTTTCCGAAAGAAATTTTATAACAACAAAAAAGAAAAAAAAAGTTAAAATTCCTCCTGATTGGTTCCATTGTATGAAACCAACTCACGCCTTGAAGTCCCGTGATCGATTCCAAACATACCTTTTGTCTTTCAAGAGAGGCAAATTAACCGAAAGAGTAATGAAATATTTAGTTAAATTGTTTTCGGCTGAAAAACAGAAGTTACATTATCAGAATTTGGGGGCGGTTGGTATAAAAAAGTAAATCACACAAATTTAACTAAAATCGTTTTCTTGGAAAGTATTTTTTTATGCCATTAAATAATAAAATTAACCTCAAAGACTGCAAAAGGATGGGTGATTTAATTTGCATCTTGACCCACCCCCTTTTATCATTAAAAATATCTTGTATACAAGGAAAGTTGCACCCCTCCTCCCTTAAACCCCTGCTCTTTATGCCTAAGTTTTATTACAGCTAAACTGAGACCATTTGTGAATGCTGCAAATATAGCCACTTGGTAGTTGAAAGTGTTTAACTTACCAGTTACTTGTCTATACACTTGAAGTAAACATTTGGTTTTTTGAAGCCCTTGCACATCAATAAGCCATTCCACTCTTTAGTGCTGCGTGAAAAATACATTTTATTCCATTTCACTGCCCCAGTCTTCGATTATCTGTTCTTGACGTACTGGTGAAAGAAACCCCTAAGTACAGACACGATAGCGTAAATGGCAGAGGTTGAGGGGCGGGGTAGCCCCCTTATATATGAGATAAATTCCATTGACTTTAAGTTGAAATATCGCTCTTTATTTCGTTTAAAGAACTTGCCTTTAAAAGCTTTCTTTCTCTTTTTTTAATTCCGTATCTGGGGTTATCCTAAATATAAGGAGACTAACACCTCACAGCCCCCATTCTTTATATTACTTTCAACTTTTACACGACGATGCTGAAAAAAGGGCTTATTTATTGAATTATCTTTTCGAAATAAAACGATCTTTTTCAATATAAACTATCGTTTCCGCAGTACAAAGAGTTTCCATTCCCTTGGCAATCATACTGCACGCTCAATCCTGAATTCATCAGTACCTATTTTCTTCTAAATTAAAGGAGACGAGATTAAACTCATAATAATATGAATACCACTTAATTTATCTGAAGCACCTCTCACTCAAAGTTTGAAAATATGGGTATAAAATTTTCCTGAGGCCTTAGGACCCACCCCTCCCCCCTCCAAAAAAAAGAAAGAAAAAGCAATCCGTTGAAATCTGCCCTAATAGGATCCCCTGGGCCCGCTCCCTTGGGGGCCACCCTAGCTAAGTAGATGCCATGCTGGACTTGTAATCCTATGTCCTTCGGGCGAGGGTCCGAGTCTTGATGTAGCACATCCTTTGGCTTGGGTGGGGGACTACAGTGTAACTCTGCGAGTTCAACCACCTTGAGTCTGGGGAACTCACGGTTAAACAAATTCCCACGCAACATCGGTCTTGAATGCCAGGTGAGGCAGAAAACGCGTGGTCCAGCTGTAAGAGGCAGAGAGAAGAGATCTCCCCTAAGAGCTGCTGTGCAACTATGTAATGCTGCATAACTGTTAGTTTTATTGCATAAATGATCTACATTAACAATACAATTTTTATGGACTGCATGCATGTTCAGGGACAAGTGTCTAACCGCGCACCTGTTTAGCTTCCAAAACTGGGAGGCAATTTAAAAACCCTTTCAATACTTACTGAAATTTCAGCTCGTTAGCATTTCGGCGCTTTTCGGGCTGAAATTCTTGGTTTTGCAGCAGAAAATAGTATTCTGAACCCTATTCAGATACACGTCAAATTCTGTGCATTTTTGTGTTAATGTCAATTTTGTTAATGTTTGTGTTTTTACCCTTCAGTTTCAGGGTTACACATTTTGATATATGAATGACCACATTATGAGACGTTTTGGGCTAGACATACAGTTCGGCTTATTTAGGCCACTGATTTTTGTAGTATTTATTTATTTCAAAATCAAGTAGTATATAAAATACATAAATGAAATTCCAAAAAAACTTCAACACATGAAACAGGATTGATTTATAATATGCTTACTAAAAACTGAATAAAATACGTAAAAAACAGCAACAGAGTACCGAAAATTATCTGATTCTAAAAAAAAGGGAAATGGTTGTGCACAAAGAAAATATTTTAGACTTACGATAAAAATTATCTATCTTAATCCTAGCTAATTCCAACGGCTCTTTTATCTTAAATCTAAAAACTAGTGTTACTAAAAACAATTGGAAACCAAGTAAAAATTTACAATATTCAAAATAGCAAATGAGAAATGGAGAAAAAATGCAGATTTTAAATCCTGAAAAAGAAGGGTAGGATAGAGAACAAGCAGGAGGGTATCTGCATCAAACAGAGAACCTAAAATATAACTAATAGCTTCCTAGTTTGTTCCCCATGATAATTTATAACATAATTTCGTCACCATATTAAAACAAGGTGCATAATTTTTGTTGAACAGTTACTTTTTAGATACTTTATAGATACTTTTTTCAGCTTTTCTTAGCAGTTTGTATTTTGTTTGTCTTTTTTTGTTCAATAAATGTATTCCTTATCTCTCTATTTCTATATAAATTGTTTTTAAATGCTTTAGAAAATCATCTAACCTTTTCCAATATATTATATGCTAGGCATGAGGCCTAGACCGGCCAGAGAAATGACTTTTGTATAATATTAGGTAAATAATGCAGAGGGTGAGAAGTAATCTTGGCATACCCATGGACATATAAATCACTCACAGAAAATAAGCTAAATGAACTAATATCATTTATGAATAATAATTCCATTAATATTGCTTGCCTCCAGGAAACTCATTTAACACAAAATCAACAAATTAAGTCTCTGGGATATACTATCCTGAGAAAGGATATATATTCAGAGAGAAAAGGAGGTGGTGTAGCTTTATTAGTTAATAATAATATAAAATTTTGTGGCATCAATTTTCCAGATTTTGAAAATGATGTTTGATGTAATTGGTATAAGTCCTTGGCAGAATAATTTAAAAACCTACATAATAAGCTTTTATAACCCTAATGACCAAACTACAGATGCCAAGGATTTCTTTAATTATATAAATAATTCTAATATGTTAAAAAATATCATTATTTGTGGTGATTTCAATGCCCACAGCCTTTTGTGGGGGAATAAACCAGCAAATAAAGCTGGTAAATTTAATGAGCATATGACTTCAAATAACAATGAATTAGCTGTTGCTACCCCTCCAAACCTGAATACCTATTTCAACCCCAAAAGTGGCAAATTCTCCACAATTGACCTACAAATTGTGTCTTTAAAGTTTTTGAACAAAATTTACATAAATAAAATTGATAGTCTATGTACAGACCACTTTGCTATAGTTTGCTCCCTTAAGGAACCTACTGAAACTTCATCTCATACCTCCAAATATATCAACACTAAAGCAAATTGGTCTATTTTCCAAAATAAGCTAAATGATGAAATTACAAGTTTCACCCAAAGTTCCTGCATTTCTAACACAACAGTTGACACACATGCTGAAGCGTTGACATCTTTACTAATAAATACAGCTAATCATGCTATCCCCAGGACAACACCTAAGAAAACATTCCCTAAACAAATTCCTAAAGCATGGTGGACAAATGAGTGCCTAAACAAATGGAGGATAAAAAAGGCAGCTAGGACAGAATTCATAAAAAAACCAACACCTACTACATATTTAAAAAAATTACAAGCAGAATCTAATCTAAAAAGGACTATAATAGATGCTAAATATATAGTGCAACAAAAACATCCCGTGAGGCATCAGTACCATCCCACGGGACCTCAAGACCAGCTCCCTTTTCCTGGGTAACTATACAGACCTTTGACCTTTTTCCTTTCACCTCAAAATATTCAATTAAAGTTTTTAATGTGGCGTCTTCTCTTTGACGTTTTCCCATATGTTCGTGGTCTAAACCTAAATAATTAATCTCTTTCAATTTTGCTGGTGCGGCAAAAAAATTCTAACTCATCATCTGTCATTGAAAAGGGTCTAGTAGCCTCTACAATTTCTTTCACTGGTCGAGACAGTATGTCGGCAGCGTGTGTTTTCCCTGGTATATGGTGCCAGTGATACAAGGGACTGTCTAAGACTAGCAAAATTCTATGTAGCTTTGATGACCCATCCTTACACTTACGGAGAAATGTAATTGCTTTACAATCGATTAGAAAATGAACTTCCCTTCCCCAGATATAGTGCTCAGTGTTTTATAGATTGTACCACTCCGAAGAGCTCACGTGACATGTTATCCATTTTACTAAATTGGCGTGAAAGAACTTTACTGAATATGGAGACTAGCCTAAACCGTCCGGTGACATCTATCTGTAGAAGGAGACTGCCACAAGCATCACCAGATGTATCTACCGCAATCCAAAATGAAGCGTTCTCTGACAGATCAGGGAACGATAAAAAATACAGAATTTGGGTTGCTTATTTCCATTTTTAACAAGTCAAAACTCTCTTGTTCATCTTTTCCCCAAGACCATTTTGACTCTTTTCTGAGTAGCTTCGTTAGTGGTGTCAATAATTTTGCGTAATTCAAATAGAAGGAGCGGTACCAATTTGTTAGCCCTAAGAAACTTCTAAGTTCCGCTATATCTCTGGGAGGTTGAATGGCTTTTATGGCGTCAAGTTTGTTCTTGAGCGGCGCAATGCCCGCTGGAGTCACTTCATGTCCTAATAGTTCCAGACGCTCAGTGAAGAACTAGAATTTATTCATTCCCAATTTAACATTATTTTGAAAAAGCCTTTAAAACACTTTTTCAAGGTCTGCCAAATGATCATTGTCGTCACCCCTACTCGCAACACAAATATCATCAATGTATAATGTCACAATATTTCCGAAAGGTTCTGCATCAAATAAAATGCTCGCCCACTGACAAAAGGCTCAAGGAGAGATATTTGACCCTTGTGGACCCTTTGTAAAAGTGTACATTTTTCCTTCCGGTGAGTTAAATGCAAAATATTTTTGTGAATCTTTATGTAATTTGACATTATAATACGCATGCTTCATGTCCAAAATGGAGTATTTATTTTTGGAGCTTAATTTCTGAAGGACATTTTTGATAAGAGGCATAGGCCACGCTGAATCTTTGATCATTTTATTAATACCTCTCATGTCCCAAATTATTCTCGAGTTATCCAAATTCCATTTGTGTTTTGGAGCAATCTCACCATTTTTCGCCTTTCCAATTAGGAAAACGGGGCTACAAAATTCACTTCGTCCAGGTCTGATGACGCCAGCTTTTAAAAGCGCAGTGATATGCTTTTGTAGGACATCTTGCATGGCAAGTGGTAAATTGAATGATTTTGGTGAACACTACCTGTACAAAACGACTGAAAATTCCAGGGATTATTCGGTCTAGCTGATAACCCAAATGTAATGGTATTTGTATGGAGGTTAATTGTGGAATTCAGAGCATACAAAATGTCCCATCCGAAAATTACCTCATAATCCACATTAGGAAAAATAAAAAACTCCCAATCTAAACTCTTCTGTCGGTCCTTGTCGGAAACACAAAGCTGAAGCATGACCTTCCCAGTAATTGGCAGTGACTCGGACCCAAGTGGTTTTATACAAGCTAACGTTGGCATACAATTCTGTCGAAATTTAGGGGAGATTCGGTTAAACAGTCTTTCGCTAATTATCGACTTATGACAACCTGAATCTAAAAATGCCGAACACTATATCACCTAGCTTGATCTTGTGGAGCATTGGGAACTGAATGTTATTATTTAGCTTGGAAGGTAACCCAAGATAGCATAGAACTTCTTCTTGGTGTCCCCCCCCGACTGTGACTGTTTTAAAAAGGAAAAATTCAAAGTTATTCAGTGTGCTTTTAGGAAGAATAGAAGCACCATTGACAACCTGGCATGTTTTCAACGCAATTCCACATACGTGATTCAGAATCAACTCATCATAATTGCCATGTTCTTAAATGTTGACAGTGCCTTTGATTCCTTGATGAATCGAAAAAATTTGAATGGTATTATTGAAAGTGGTATATACAGAAGACTTAAAATTTGTGAAAAGTTAACTTGAAGACCGTGAAATCTGTATTAGAGTAGGCAACACCACCTCTACTGACACCTTGAAAGTAAAAAGGGGTGTACCACAGGGATCAGCATTGGAACCTGATTTCTATAATATTGGAGTTTATGATATACCATTTGATGACGGAACATCCAGAGCAAGCATATTTGCAGATGATTAAGTTTTCTGGGTCACAGGAAGAAACATCAGTTAAGTAAAAAAAAAAAACCATAAAGGCTGTATTGCAACAATTAGAGAATTGGGTTGCCACTGTTGACATCAACTTCTTGCATAAAACAAAAGGGATGATTATAACCAGAAAAACTTTGTATCATTGCTCCAGCATGACTTTAGGTGGCAGGAAAATCGAATATGCTAATCAAATGAAGTTTCTAGACTGCATTATTGATAGGAATCTAAATTGGAATCCCCACATAGATTACTCTAAATCAGCATGTATCAGAAGACTATATGTTATGAAATCACTAACAAGGCTCAATTAGGGCAGTAGAGCCAAATTCCAGATAGATTTTCAAAAATACATTACACCAAAGCTTGAATATGCTGCAGCAATATACCAATCAGCTTCACAATCAACCCTTAAAAGACTGGATACAATACAGAATTCAGCTCTGAGGATTTCCTCTGGATACAACACCAATACCATTCCTGTTATCAGAGAGTGACCTCAAGGACTTGGAAACAAGAAGAGGTATAGCAGTATTGAAATATATCAAGAAACTGTGGACTGCTGACAAAACACACCCAGTAAAATCAAGAATAGTAAAACCAGGTGCCTTTACATAGCCAACAGTCAGTATTCCAAGCAGAAATTATTGCTATAAAAAGGCTTTTCAATATATAGGAACCATTCAGCAGAGCTATTCTAATATTGCTATATTTTCAGATTCTAAAGCCTCCATAGATACCATCAACAGTGTAATTAGAGACAGAATGTCAATTGGGGAAGTAACTGCCTCTTATTCTGCATTTAAATCCATATGTAAAAACCGTAAAGTTATTCTACAATGGGTGCCAGCTCATGTTGGGATTGATGGTAATGAAAGAGCAGACAAAGCTGCAAAGCAGGCCACCAAAATGACAGGGCCCTTTAGCGAGTGTGACTCCCCTAAGGAAGTTAAGGTGATTGAAACAGTGATAAGGAGATAAGTTATCTTTTGAAGAAAACAGAACCTTGTCAGGTAATTACTTTGTCACTTGCAAAACCACAAGATGCCACAGACTAAAAATATATGAGAAACTAACAAGAAAAGAAGGAGTTATCATCTTTTGTTTAAGATCTCCACATGCAGGGGTTCAATCCTATAGTGCAAGATTCTTTGAAGATGAACATTGCAACAATGAAGAGACAATTACATATGTTCTACTAGATTGTGATAATTATCAACATCAGAGACAATATTTAGCAAAGTTATTTGCACAGAATTCTACATGCCCCAATTTAGAACTACTTTTGGGAGGCAATGAAAAAAAAAAACATAATATGCAAATTTGTCGAATTGTAGTGCAGTTTTTACAAGACATAGGAGCAGATAAGAAGATATAGTTTAGTTTATTATTTAAGTTTGGTGCATCTTGAATATTAGTGCAGTGTAAAATTATAGTGACAGTTCTGCCCTTCCTTACCTTTTTCAACTTTCTAATGTGATATTTTGAGAAACCATTGAATGAGGACCTAAGTGACATCTAGTGTCAAGAAAGGTCTGAAATCCTGCTGCTGCTATATATTAGTGAAAATGTATATTGTGAATAAATATGACCTCATCAAGTTCAGAAAGCAACTATTCTGATTTGTCAGAAATATTGGTTAAATTTTTTGTTATTCACATATTTGACTTGTAAATAAAGTAAACATACCACTCAATGCCTTTTTTATGCTCTTTCCCAATATAATAATCATTTTGTTGAAAATTAATTTTACCCCCACCTCTACATATACCAATTGAGGGTATATATTTACACATTTGAGAGATGGGAGTAAATTTCATTTCATATTTAAATGGGAGATAAGTCTAAACTTTCCCTCACCCCCTAATGTGCAAATATATACCCTGAATTGGTATATTTAGGGGGGGGGTAAAATTCATTTCCAACAAAAATGATTATTACATATGGAAAGAGGAATCTTACAAAAGGCATGAATTGGTATGTTTCTGTTATTCATGAGTCAATAATATGAATAACAAAAAATTCCCAACAAAAGCACTAATAGAGCGCTATAACATCTGAATCGACTTTAGAGGCCAATTTATGTCATGGAAAGATGTTTTTGAAATCCCCCTTTGCCCCTAACTCAAAATTTTCCAAAATTCTTCTTTAGAGGCCTTTTTAAATATTTCTGAAGCACTAAGACATAGAGCGCTACCAACATCAGGATCAACTTTAGAGGACAATTTTTGTCATGGTAAGATGTTTTTGAAATCCCCCTTCCCCCCAAACTCAAATACTTCAAAAATTCTACTTTAAAAGCTTTTTTAAATATTTATAAACCACTAAGAAATAAGAGCACTACAAACATCAGAATAGACTTTAAAGGAAACCTCTAGAAGGTTTTTAAATATTTCTAAAGCACTAATTGATAGAGCACTAAAAACATCAGAATTGACTATAGAAGACAAGTTAAGTCATGGGAAGATATTTTTGAAATCCTCCCTCCACCAAACTAATCTTTCAAATCAAAGGTGCGAGAGGACATTGCTAGCATAACGACCACAGTCAACAAGGGTCTCAGAGAGATTCATGATGAACTTGCCACAAAATGCAATGTTCTTGAGGTAAAAGCAATTGTTGAATCGGCAATTACCGCTCAAGTGACGGGGCTTGCACCAGAAGCACTTGACAAACATATACGCTGTACAGTCAGAAGTGAGCAAGACAGGCAGAGACGCAAACTTAACGTTGTCGGATACGGGATTCCGATCCAAGCAAGTGACAAAGACTTCCTTGCTAAATACTTCAAGGACAACTACAAACTAGCAACCAAAGTCTTCAACGTGAAAAGACTACCAGCCTCGGCCCCCATGGCTGGACAACCACTGTGACACCCACCAGTCCTGTTCACGGTAGCCAGCTTCACAGACAAGAAGCATATCCTGGATGCGTCCTACCAGCGTAAAGACCCGATTTGATTCTATGGCGACAGCTCCAAAGAAGATCGCAATGCTAGAAAAGCCTTGTTGGAAGAAATGAAGAAAAGACAGGCAAACGGAGAAACAGACCTAGTAATAAGAAAGGGCAAAATCACAAAAAACGGTCAAACTCAAGCAATCCCAATGGATGCTCGAGTATTCAAAAATAACCACTATCTCCAACCGTCTCGTCCCCCTTGTATATAGTTCGTGTGTGAGTGATAATAACGATGTAAACGCAAGTTTGTGTAAATGTATAAACAGTGAATTAACAGTTACGTCCCCATGCCCTTCTGCCTTGTCCCTCATTAGCAGCTCTGTGTACCTAAGCTGCAATTCACCCACTTCAACCAAAAGCGAGAATATTAGTGAGCAGAATAAAAACTCGCCCAGACACACCTTAAAACTTGTGAACATTATGACGGCAAATGTTGATGTTATTACCAACAAGATGCCGGAACTGGCAACAGTGCTCCAACTAATTCAGATAGACATTGCAACTCTGACAGAAATTTGCCCCAAGAACTCAAGATTTCAAATGACAGAAGACTCAATCTGCCCCTCTGGATACAACATCTTCAGCAATCTGTCTGATCCAAACTGCAGAAGAGGAGTGGCTGTTCTAGCTTCCAAGGAATTCCAGGTAAAAGAAATTTCTGTCCCAAATTATTACTTACCTTGTGTTGAAGCTACATGGGTCTCCCTGTCCCTACCTAACAAAATGTTTGTCCTAAGCTCAATTTACAGGAGCCCCAGCAGCCCTTGCCAGCTGTCCTCTGAAACAGCAATTGCCGAAATGACGCAATTCATACTATGCAATTACCCAAAGGCAACCCTGCTCATGACAGGTGACTTCAACCTCCCAAACGTATCTTGGATAGATGGCCAAGGTATGACCAAGTCAAGCCTTGAACAAAACCCATTAGTACAAGCCCTCTTCGAAAACTTTCTGTACCAAACAGTAACTATGCCCACAAGAATGCGCCCAGGACAAAATCCCTCCATACTGGACCTAGTCATAACGAATGACCCAGAAAAGGTGATCAACACACACACTCTCAGTCCAGTTGGCTCAAGTGACCACATGCCAGTTCTCTCATCTATTCAACTCAACTCCAAACCATCAAAATATACCAAGCAATCCTTTACAAATTACAAGATAATGGTGGAAGAGCTGTTAGATGCTAACCTGGAAACGCTTATATCAGAAGATGTCGAAGCCTCATGGCTAACTCTAAAAAAGACCTTACTAGAGAGCCAAGCCAAACACACCAGCATAACATGGAAAAAGAAACCCAAAACTCTACCTTTCCTCACCCCAAAAATCAAGAAACTACACAACAGGAAGAGAAAACTTTGGGAGAAGTACATGAAACAAAAGACTACAGCTTTGTACAAGCAGTACAAAACTGCAAGGAACCTCCTCAGAAAAGAAACTAGAAAACTGACCTCAAACTACAAAGAACGACTGGCCAAAAACGTTAAGGAAAACCCAAAATTATTCTGGAAATACATCTCGCATAAGAAGCCAGGCAGAGACACCGTACCAGACCTAGTAAACAACAACTCTTTATCCTCTTGCCCCTCTGACAAAGCAAACCTGCTTAATCAGCAGTTTGCCTCAGTGTTCTCCATGGATGACCCCCAATCAACCCCCCCACCAGCCCCAGAACAGAACAGGCTCACACTCCCTTCCCAATGGTACACTCACCAGTCACAATCAAAGAAGTAACCAAACAGCTTAAGGACCTCGATCCCAATAAATTGACGGGACCAGATGGTCTCAGCCCACGACTAATGAAGGAATTAAGCCCTGCAATATCAGCCCCACTGGTAAAACTATTCAATCTGTCGCTTGCACAAGGAAAGCTTCCTGGGGACTGGAAGAAGGGAATAGTCATCCCAATTCACAAGAAGGGTAGCAAAACTTCTGCAGCAAACTACAGACCTATCAGCCTTACATGTGTGGCATGCAAGGTCATGGAGAGAATCATAAACAAGCATATCATTAACCATCTTGAGGCCAACTCACTTATCAGCAGTATTCAGCATGGTTTTCGCTCAAAGAGATCAGTGGACACAAACCTTCTTGAGTCATATAGTCTTGTAACTGACCTACTAGAGAGAGATTACCTGTGGATATAATATTGTTAGACCTAGCCAAAGCATTTGACAAGGTTTGTCACCAATACCTCATTCACAGGCTACTTACTCTATCTGTTAGTCCACAAGTGGTCAGTTGGACAGAGGACTTTCTGAGGGACAGAACACAGCAAGTGAAAGTGATAACTGGACCAAATAGCCATGTCCTTTCTGACGAAATCAAAGTCACTAGTGGGGTTCCCCAGGGCAGCGTCCTGGGCCCCACCCTGTTCAACATCTACATAAATGAGCTACCCCTCATCACCAGCAACAAAACCACCCTATATGCGGATGATTCAAAACTCATAGGTCCTGCCAACACCTCTTCTTCCATCCAATCCCTCCAAACTGATCTCAAAAGACTATAAAACAAAAACCAGATTTTTATTGCTTCATTATTAGATTAGGTTACAAAAAGAGCAGAGCGCCAGTAGACAATGAAAATCCACAGTTTTATTTTGCAGCTTAAGAGCTACTGACATTTTGCGTTTTTGTGGCTTTCTATTACTTATCTGAAAAATCTATTACTTAAATCTATTACTTATCTGAGCATATTCCTTGTATAGTTGATAGCAAGTAATCACAACAGTGCCTTTGACTCCTTGACGAATCGAAAAATTTTGAATGGTATTATTGAAAGTGGTATATACAGAAGACTTTAAATTTGTGAAGTTAACTTGAAGACCGTGAAATCTGTATTAGAGTAGGCAACACCATCTCTACTGACACCTTGAAAGTAAAAAGGGGAGTATGACAGGGATCAGCATTGGAACGTGATTTCTATAATATTGGAGTTTATGGTATACCAATTGATGATGGAATATCAGAGCAAGCATATTTGCAGATGATTAAGTTTTCTGGGTCACAGGAAGAAACATCAGTTAAATAAAAAAAAAAAAGGCTGTATTGCAACAATTAGAGAATTGGGCAGCCAGCGTTAACATCAACTTCTTGCATAAAACCAAAGGGATGCTTATAACCAGAAAAACTTCTATCATTGCTCTGACATTGACTTTAGGTGGCAGGAAAATCGAATATGCTAATGAAATGAAGTTTCTAGACTGTATTATTGATAGGAATCAAAATTGGAATCCCCACATAGATTACCCTAAAGCAGCATGTATCAGAAGACTAGACGTTATGAAATCACTAACAAGGATCACTTAGGGCAGCAGAGCCAAATTCGAGATAGTTTTTCAAAAAATACATTAGACCAAAGCTTGAATATGCTGCAGCAATATACCAATCAGCTCCACAATCAACCCTTAGAAGACTGGATACCATACTGAATTCAGCTCTGAGGATTTCCTCTGGAGCAAGAAATACAACACCAATACCATTCCTGTTATAAGAGAGTGGCCTCGAGGACTTGGAAACAAGAAGAGGTGTAGCAGTATTGAAATATATCAAGAAACTGTGGACTGCTGACAAAATACACCCAGTAAAATCAAGAATAGTAAAACCAGGTGCCTTTACACAGCCAACAGTCAAAATAAATGTAACCAAATAAACATTTTTTGAATGAGCTATTCCACTGTGCTCTCAATTTGACCACAGTTTAAAAATAGCTGATATGTTAAAGGTCCTAGATAACCTGCCATTACTGCCTTGGGAACAAAGCCATCTTGAGTGTGTAAATAATATTGGTGAAATGTCTTGGTATAATCCTGCAATCAGCTTTAAGTTACACATGGCCAACTTCTACCAAGACTTCCTATATATGTATACAGATGGATCAGAAACTGGACATAACACACCAGTTGGGGCGGCATTTGTAATCCCAGAGCTGCAAATTACCAAACAATTCAAGTTACCAACTGAAACATCAGTATTCCAAGCAAAAACTATTGCAATAAAGAAGGCTTTTGAATACATAGGAACCAATCAGCAGAGCTATACTAATATTGCTATATGTTCAGATTCTAAAGCCTCCATAGATGCCATCAACAGTGTAATTAGAGACAGAATGTCAATTAGGGAAGTAACTGCCTGTTATTCTGCATTTACATCCATATGTAAAAACCATAGTTATTCTACAATGGGTGCCAGCTCATGTTGGGATTGATGGTAATGAAAGAGCAGACAGAGCTGCAAAGCAGGCCACCAAAATGACAGGGCCCTTTAGTGAGTGTGACTCCCCTAAGGAAGTTAAGATGATTGAAAAAGTGATAAGGAGATAAGTTCTCTTTTGAAGAAAACATGACCTTGTCAGGTAATTACTTTGTCACTTGCAAAACCACAAGAAGCCACGGACTAAAAATATGTGAGAAACTAACAAGAAAAGAAGGAGTTATCATCTTTCATTTAAGATCTCAACATGCAGGGGTTCAATCCTATTGTGTAAGATTTTTTGAAGATGAACATTGCAACAATGAAGAGACAATTACACATGTTCTACTACATTGTGATAATTATCAACGTCAGAAATAATATTTAGCAAAGTTATTTGCACAGAAATCTACATGCCCCAATTTAAAACTACTTTTGGGAGGCATTGCTGAAAAAAAAAACATAATATGCAAATTTGTCAAATTGTAGTGCAGTTTCTACAAGACATAGGAGCAGATAAGAAGATATAGTTTAGTTTATTATCTAAGTTTGGTCCATCTTGAATATTAGTGCAGTATAAAATTATCGTGACAGTTCAGCCCTTCCTTACCTTTTTCAACTTTCTAATGTGATATTTTAAGAGACCATTGAATGAGGACCTAAGGGACATCTACTGTCAAGAAAGGTCTGAAATCTTGCTGCTGCTGCTATATATTAGTGAAAATGTATATTATGAATAAATATGACCTCATCAAGTTCAGAAAGCAACTATTCTGATTTGTCAGAAAATATTGGGTAAATTTTTTGTTATTCACATAGTTGACTTGTGAATAAAGTCAACATACCACTCAATGCCTTTATTATGCTCTTTCCAAATATATAATCACTTTTGTTGGAAATGAATTTTACCCCAACCCCTATATACCAATTCAGGGTATATATTTGCACATTTGGGGGATGGGGGTAAATTTTATTTCTTATGTAAATGAGAGGTAAGTTTAAACTTTCCCTTACCCCCTAATGCACAAATATATACCCTGAATAGGTATATGTAGGGGGGGGGGGGGCGTAAAAATTCATTTCCAACAAAATGATTGTTACATTTAGAAAGAGGCATCTTAAAAAGGTATCAAGTGGTATGTTTCCTTTATTCATACGTCAATAATATGAATAACAAAAAATTTCCAACAAAAGCACTATTAGATAGAGCGCTACAAACATCAGAATTGACTTTAGAGGCCAATTTATGTCATGGGAAGATTTTTTTGCAATCCCCCTTCCCCCCAAACTCAAAAATTTCAAAAATTCTACTTTTAAAACTTTTTTTAAATATTTATAAACTGCTAAGGCATAGAGCACTACAAACATCAGAATCGACTTTAAAGAACAAATTGTGCTATGGGAAGATGTTCTTGAAATCCCCCTTCCCCCAAACTCAAAATTTGTAAAATTCTAGCTTTCTTTTCCATGTGGGGGGGGATTTTCCCCGGGGGGTAAAGTATTTGGACAGTTTTAAGTCGGAAAATAATTCTCTATAGGTATAGGGCCACTAAAAAATTACAGAAGGTAACTGGAAATGTTAGTAACACAAAAAAAAAAACAAAAAAACATCCTAGTATAAGGTAAATGTAATCCTTCATTTAAGTGCTCTTGAACAAACATCAGTACTGGAAGCATCACGGTTTCTGCCAAAGTGAAATTTATGCCACCTGTGTCTAAAAAAGCCAAATTGTTGGGTCAACCATGTGGGCCCACAAAAACAATAATCCTAGTATAAGGTAAATGTAATCTTTCATTTAAGTGCTCTTGAACAAACATCAGTACTGGAAGCATCACGGTTTCTGCCAAAGTGAAATTTATGCCACCTGTGTCTAAAAAAGCCAAATGGTTGGGTCAACCATGTGGGCCCAACACTTGGATATTTATCTGTTACGAAGCAACTATTTCAAATGCACAAAAAACACATACTAAGTTGACCCATCTTTCCAATATATTCATGACCCAATTCACTGTTATCTTTGTTTGACTATTCACCGCCCTTTAACAATGAAACAATTATGAAAGCCGCAAATGATATAAAAGTTATAGCCTTGGTCTATAAATGACAATTATTGAAATGTGTCTTGCCATTTTTGAGAAATAAATTTCTGCTATGGTATTATTCTATTTTCTACTGTTGGGGCATCTTAGAGTTGTAGTATAACCATGGTATGTTATTGAGAAGCAGGAATTGTGATAACTGTGGCCACATTTTTTTGTAAAATATAGAAATTCATTCTGGTGCCAGAAGTCTAGGCTTATACCTATCCAAGGTGGCCCCAAATATTCTCAGGTAAAATGTAATTTTTCAAAAACCATCAGTACAGAAGTTTACTTCTGTATTTACCCATAAGGGTAGCAACCAATTAGATCCATCAAATTAATGCCCTAGTCATAACATCTATTGTTGGAAAATTCTGGAAGGAATAGCAAATACTGCCTTTGTCAGATACCTCACCTCCAACAATCTTATTATGCAAGTCAGCATGGATTTAGACAAGGACAATGCACTGATAGAAATTTGATAGATGTGTTAAATTTTGTCACAGAGCTTCTAGATAAAGAAATCCCAGCACTCTTTGTTCTCCCTGATTAAACAAAAGCCTTTGACAAAGTAATAATTAATTGTTTTTGTTTTGTTGTTATACAAAAAGTAAAACAAAATTAATTGTAATTGGAGTAAGCCAGAAGGTTGTTGAGTAGGTGGGGGCATTCCAGATAAATAGAAGGGAGAGTGTAAAGGTACATGGAGAAAACTGTCAGGGATTTTACCCAAACAGCACTGAAATGGAAAGTGGAATCCCACAGGAAACAATCCTTGGTCCAACATTATTTAACATCCATATCAACAATAACCCACAATCTGTCAAAAATAAAATGAACCTGTATGCCAATGATTTGGCATACATTTTTCATTTCATCCCCCTTCTTACTTAATTCTAAAGACTCATCATACTATTTCCCTGAACCATGATCACTCATTACAGACAGCACTAGGCTCACATCTTCCTTGTATTATTTCACCAACTGATAAGATGACATAATAAACTGTTGTGGCTATTCTGTTCATGGTTGTATGATGCACTTCAACTATATACATGCAGGGGATACTGCTGAGGGTTAAAAGTTCAATCAAGCAGGGGGTCTTACAATTCAGCTATTGTAGCGGTGTTACCTGCCCAAGCACTGTCAGCATCAGCATTTTCTTTGCAGTGGTGAATGGTTGTTATCTGGTCTGGTGCAAGGTTCAGAATCAATGCTGGTCCTAGTGGCATTCCACATGCTGGTGTCCCACTGTCTCCAGCACATTATTGCTACTCTGGGGAGGCTGATACACACTATTCTATGGAAAGAAACAAACAGGACCATAGATATTTAGGCTCTTGGTAATCCCAAGTCTGCTATTTCTGTGGTGGGGAATTCACACCAAACCATTTGTGCCCAGCTAAAGGGAAGACTTGTGCCAAGTGCAAAAAGCCTAACCATTTTGCATGCATTTGCAAAAGCTCAAAAGCCATTGATGATGTTGCAGATGATAACATAAGTAAGTTAGAATGCAAGGAGACAGAAGATGAAATCTTCCTACATGAAATTGAGACAACTGATGGAAGGGATGAAGCTTTTGTCATGCTTAGTATCAACAATCAGATTCCCATGGGCATAGCCAGCATATTGTCTAGGAGGGGGGAGGGCAGTCAATAGTCTGATGGAGGTCCTTCTATCAACTACTTTTCCAACCATCAGCTTTTTCAGCTGTATCTAAGGTAAATTTGAAGATCTAGGGGGGGCAGCTACCCCCCTCCCTATGCCCACACAGATTCCAGTTTGTTTTAAACTAGATACTGGTGCACAAGCTAACATTCTCCCTACTAAGTACTTTGACTTACTTAAACCCAAACCAGACACCATGCCATCAACTCAGAAACTGACTAGCTACTGTGGTTCCAGAATTCCAGTGAGAGGAACTGGCCAAGTCAAATGTACCAACCTTTCATCAGCACCAGAAAAGTTGTCTTTCTATGTAGTCAAGCATCGACTGGTTACCAATCATTGGCATCAGATACAGCATTGATATGAACCTAGTGAAGTTGGTGATGAACATCGGAAATGAACTAACCACAGATAATGTCAGCAACACTGTTAGAAAATACAAGGACCTATTCAAATGTAGTGGAAGATTAGAAGCAAAATACCATTTTTAATTGATTGAGGACAGCATTCCAAAGGTGTATACACCAAGAAGAGTGCCTACATCTCTCAAAGATTAGCTAAAACAAGAGCTAGTCAGAATGGAGGAACAAGGTATAATAGAGAAGGTAACCACACCCACAGAAAGGGTAAATGCCATGGTTGCCATTGAAAAAAAGGATGGGAGCTTAAGAATTTGCATTGATCTAGTGGACCTGAACAAATCCATCAAGCACCCATTCTACCCCACACCTGACGCCATGTAGAATTTCCCAAATTAAGACCCAGGCACCTACAAAATAATAAAGCAAAAGCAAGGGCATCAAACACAAGCAAGGTAAGCAAGCATCAACACAAGTGCAGGCACAAGCACAAGATCATATCACTTCACTTTTAGGCAAAAATGCAACACCAGAGATATGCCTAGTAGTGAAGCACACTAAGACATTTTTTCATTTATCTCATCCATTATCTAGTGAAAGTAAAAATGGGGATTACAATTTTGAATTTTGCCTGCATAAGGTCTCTCAATTGGCTAGGAATGATAATTTGAAACAAAATTTGTAGTTTTAGCTATGCATCAAATTTTGCTTGTAAATGGTTGATGCCTAGACATTGAATTCTGGCAAAACAAGGGTCAATATATACCAAATCATATTATTGAGTTTCAAATAAAGTGAATACACCATTCAATGCCTTTTTGGTAAAATTCTACTTTAGCTACTTTTGGCTATCTTGGGAAGGGGTTAGGTTAGGAAAATGAGACTTTCAGGGATGGGTCTACAGGCTAAAGTATGTCCTGGGAAGGTATTTTGAAGTACCTACCTCCACTCCTTCTCCCTCTAAAGGGTCATGAAATTTGCCTACATGACAGGTCTATACCCATTGAAATTTTGACAAAACAACATTTTACCTTCATTTTCAGTTATCAGTTTCTTTTTCTCTGGTTTTAGCTCTGAAACTGCAATTTCAGTTATTTGAGCAGAATTTTAAGACATATAAATAATTTATTTCCAAAATTTAGGAAATGTATTTGCATATCTTTAAAACCTTATAAGTTGGGATTGAGCAAAGTTGTGAAGCTGAAAACAATTTTGTTGTACTTCATTTGAGCAGATCTATTTTGCAAGGTTTCACTTCTATAACTCACATATTTTTAAAGGTCATCAAAGGTTGGGACCCTCTAGAGGGAGAAGGAGTGGAGGTGAGTACTTCAAAATATCTTCCCAGGACATACTTTAGCCTGTAGACCTATCCCTGAAAGTTTCATTTTCTTAACCTAACCCCTTTCCAAGATAGTCAAAAGTAACTAAAGTAGAATTTTACCCCTTTTTTTATGCTGATTACAAATATAATAAGTATTTCTATCAGAAATGAATTTCAGCCCCCCCCCTATATAGGCTATACCTAACCTAACCCTGAATTGGCCTGTATAGGGGGGGGGGCTGAAATTTATTTCCGATAGAAATGCTTATTAGCCAATATTTGTAATCAACATAAAAAAAAGGCATCGAATGGTGTATTCACTTTAGTCCTAACTCAATAATATGATTTGGTATATATTGACCAAAACAAGTGTCTCAACATATGGGATTCTAGCTAAACATGCTTGTGAACACTGCTTCAAGGGAGGGTAATTTTATGGTTATTCATATCATTGACTTACAGGTAGGCTAGCCTAAATTAAACATACCACTCAATGCCTATTTATACTATTTCAAAATACAATAATCATTTTTGTTGTAAATGAATTTTACTCCCATCTTTTTGTATACAAATTCAGGGTAGCCCATACATTTGCACATTATGGGGGTGAAGATAAATTTTATTTCTAGTATAAATGTGAGGTTGTCTTAATTCCCCCCCTATCCCCCTTGATGTACAAATATAACCTGAATAGGTATATATAAGGGTGGGGTAAAATTAATTCCCAACAAAAATGATTATTGTAGGCTACTGATGTACTGAATTCCCAGAAATCCATTCAAATAGATACTGAAACTGGATCTGTCAAGGAGAATTTTGTGACAAATGCTAATGAAGACAGCTTTAGTAATTTGGGCGAATTAAGTTTGGCAAGTTTGGTGTGAGTGACATTGAACTTAAGCAAATTGAATAAAAAGCGTCCTTAACTCTATAATAATACAAATTGCGGTTAAGTCAAATATATAATACCTACCATAAAAGATTAAAATCAATAAATGCACTGTTCCCCCCCCCCCCCCCATTGAGCTCCTGTCTGTGTTGAGTACTTGAGTTAATTGTTTGATTAAAATGAAGAAATATTGAGGACAGTGATATCAGATTACTGACTTTAGATGGGGCACAAAGGGAAGCGAAAATACGCCATCGGTACATTTTCACTATATATTTTTTGGGTGGAGTTCGAAATTCAGGGTAAATTAGATCTTGCAATGATGAGTGCAAAAAAAAAAAAAAAAATTCAGAGACAATGCTATCAGATAGTAAAAATTAAACTTTTAAGAATACTAGAACTCAAAATTGATAGGATTCAGTCTTCATTGACAGATTTCGACTCCATGTTCCGAAATCTGGAACAGTGAAGCAATTCTGAATGGTTACATACACTTCTGTAGTCGAAATTTTTTATTCTCAGTCTCTTGCTTGACAAGAAAGATATTTTCCTTTGTTTTCTGGCATATAAGAGAATCAAATAAAAAATTGAATTAAAGAAGATCTAACAAAAATAAAATACTTGCCAACATATAAAGTGGTATTTTACATTATTTTCTGACTAATATACTGAATTATTCTCTGTCAACAATAGAAATTGTTTTAAAAAGAAAAGTGTTAAGACACAATCAAATTTTGCGTAAGGAGCAAGGTGTTGAGGAGAGGACAGCCCCTTTCATATACAGAAAAATTTCTGTTCGTTTAAGTTTTAATGTCGCTCCTTACTTTCAGTTAAAAAAACTTTTTCTTAATTTAATTTCTGAATGTTTTTGAGTTAGTGCAGCTTTTAATTTGCCTCACCGTAAATGAATAATCAAAACGAAATTTGCGTATTGATTTTACTTTTTTTGGCTAAATGACTTTCTCGAAATTTTTCTCTAACTTAACTTACAAATTAATTTACGTAACGAACTTCTATATTTATTTATTTTTATTACGTATATTAGGGGCTGGGCCCCTATTCAACACCTCGCTCTTTATGCTAAGTTCAAATGTTGTTCAAATTCTTTAAGAATGATCTCTTAATCATAAAGGCCATTAATTTGGATAAATAGCTGTGATGAAAGCACAAAAAAAGTCTTTAGCGTAAAGAACGAGGTAATCAGTAGAGGGCGAACCCAATTATATAAGCATTAATTTATGTTCGTTTTAAATTTTAATCTTGATCCATACATTCAGTTGAAAAAAATTGTTTTATTATCATTTAATTTCTGATCTTTTTTTAAATAATGCTGGCAAATACGGCACCCCCTTTATAGCAATGTCCCTTTCTCCATGAAAACTTCCTACATGGAAAGATGCTCCCATAAAATACCCAACCCCACCCCACCTCCAAACTACCAAAAAATCCCCCTATTTATAGAATAAATAGCTCTGATGAAAGTATTAAAAAAAAACCTTCAGGTAAAGAAAAAGGTAATGAGTAGAGGGAGAACCCAATCATATACATATTAATTCATGTTTGTTTTAAATTTTAATGCTGCTCCCTAGGTTCAATTGAAAAAAATTGTCTTTATTATTATTTAATGTCTGATCTTTTTTTAAATTATGCTGGGAAATCCGGCACCCTCTTCATAGCAATGTCCCTTCCCCCATGAAAACTTCCTACATGGAAAAGATCCTCCTATGGAACACCAAACCCAACATCCCAACTACCAAAAAATACCCTCCTGAAATCTTTGGTATGCTTCCCAATAACCAATTACTGAATTTTTCGACCATGCTGAACAAAATGGGTATCTCAAAATTTTGATCGGATGACTTTGGGAAGAAAAATGAGATTGGGAGGTCACCTAGGTGCTCTTTATTTTTTTGGTCACTTATAAAGGGCACTAGAACTTTTAATTTCCGTTTGAATAAGCCCTCCCGTAACATTCTAGGATCACCGGTTCGATATGATCACCCTTGGGGGAAAAAAACACGCATCCGTGATCTTCATTCTGTATAAAAAAAAAAAAAAAAAAAAAAGAATTCACATTTCATTTTTGTAGATAGGAGCTTAAAACTTCTAAAGCAGAATTCTCTAACATGCTGAATCTGATGGGTGGTATTTTCATTAAAGTTCTATGACATTTAGGTGGTGTATCGCCCTTTTGATGTAACCAATACATTTGTAATCAGCATAAAACCTGATTCTTTTAATGTATCTACTACTACCACTACTACTTCTACTGCTAACAACTCCTCGCAGCACCAAGCCGCCTGAGGCAAACACAGCTACGCGTGCTCAATCTTTGGCAATCTGTCATCTTTCATCTGCACAACGTGCCCTAGCCACCTCAACCTTTTTTTTCATTATAGCCCTAGAAAGCGGTATTGAACCATCATTATGTATCATAATGTATCTATTTGTATAAAAATTCTGTTTTTAGAGTTTCGGTTACTATTGAGCTGGGATGTTCCTTACTTACAGTTCGTTATAACGAACTGTTTGAGAAGATTAATAATAGAAAAAATTTTCTCGACAAAGGGGTTGCTGAAGGGTAAGCTTAAGACAAAAAGAGCTGTTTCTGTAAAAAAAATTACAAAATTTCACATTTCATTTTTGCAGATAGGAGCTTAAAACTTCTATAGCAGGGTTCTCTGACATGCAGAATCTGATGGTGTGATTTTCATTAAAGTTCTATGACCTCTAGGGGCTGTTTCCATTTCCTTTACATCTTTTTTTATGACGTCCTCCCACCCCAGACGGGGACGACCTGCTTTCCGTTTAGACGTAGATGGCTGGCCGAAAAGAACAATCTTCGGCAATCTGTTATCCTTCCTCCGCCCAACGTGCCCTGGCAACCTCAACATTTCTTTCATTATAGCCCTAGAGAGCGGTATTGAACCATCATTATCTATCATAATGTATCTATTGGTATAAAAATTCTGTTTTTAGAGTTTTGGTTACTATTGAGCTAGTCGTTCCTTACCTACAGTTCGTTATCACGAACTGTTTGACAATATTAATAATAGAATACAATTTCTCGACAAAGGCGTTGTTGATGGGTAAGCTTAAGAAAAAAAGAGCTGCGTCAGCTTTTCCCACTCTTTTCTGTATTTTTTTTTCGAATTTCACCAATTTCCTATTTGGTTTTTCACGCTAAGGATAACACACGCTTGGATAATTTGAAATTAAGGTTGTCATGGGGTCTGGAATGAGATATGAGAATCCCTACAGGGTTCTGAAAATTCCAATTGTATTTATTGACAGATTCCTGAATCTGTCAGTAAATACTAGACTATAAATTTTTAGTTTTTTATTGTTATTGTGAAGGCAAAAGGTGCCCACTTTGCGCCGATTTTCGTTTTCATGCACAAAATCGGCGCAATGCGCCAATTTGGAAAACTCAATGCGCGATCAACTCGAAAAAGTGCCAAAATGGCGCAAATGTGTACCAGCTGGCAACTATGTTTGCGAACTGCTTGGTCAAAAGTTGTGCGGCCTAAAAGTGAAAATCTGCCGATAACCCCATTTGTCTAGTGAAAATGCACTGAATGAATGATTTCCCCCCTCAAAATGTGTACTGATTCGAAAAATTCAATGCGCAACCACCTCAATAAAGCTCTATCATGAATAAAATACACCCCATCTGGCCACTCTGCTTGCGCCGGGCTATAAAATAAGCAGCCGAAAATTAAGCTAACTGCCATAGAAACAGTCAGAAGGCAGATTACAAATGGCTACCTTTAAAAATTAAAAGTAGAGCCTGAAACATACATTCGTAAGCTTAGGGATACAAAATGTCTATGAGAAATTGATTTTCTCAAAAGTTGAAGAAGAATTTTGGATAAAAACCCCATATTACGCTCAGCGGTGGTTATTTCTATTTTATTCGTTAATCATTTACATATTCTTGATAAATAATTCGTAATGGAGGTTACGAATACTCCTAATATAGAGTTATCAGCGAGTACCATAACGAGAGATAAAAGTATTACCGTAAACCCGAGTATGTAGCAGTTCTGCAAAAAATTTTATTAGCGATTTTGGTTTCTGAGAGTAATCGGTTTAACCCGGAAGAGCCTTGTAATTCAAGATCGCGTTCAGGATCTTCACCTTTAATTCAGTCTTTCTTTAGTGTAGCAGATTAGCTTAGTAGTGATGACGAAATAAATGGGGCAAACAGTGAAACTCTGGCTATTAAAAAGGGTTCCTCATCACATTTTGTTGTGCCTGTGGGGGCTCCCACACGTAATAGCCAATACATTATTAGCCCAGATGACCAAAGTAAAATATCATCTTAAATGTCATGATTTTTCAGTTGTATCATTAGTAAAAAAGTGGCTGGAAAAAGAGTAGAGAATAGAAGGTTTTTCTTATTTTGGAACTCAAAGGAAGCGTTGGCAAAATGGTAGAATTTCTGGAGGAGAATCATTATTGATAACAAAAAGATGGCGAAATGTATCTCGGTTGAAAAGTTTTTCATGTAATCTAGTATGGGTGCCCGTATCCTTTGGTAGTAACTCGTTTATTTTTTGTTCAATGTATTTACCATCGGAAACTAGCAATTTTAGTGATAAAGAAACCTGGGATACATTGGAAAATTATATGGACCGTTTTTCAGAATTTTCCGTCCGATTAATTTATTTGCCTAGGGGATTTTAACGGATATTCAGGGGAGAACAAAGAGGCCCATGAAAAGGAGGTGGATTTCAAACTGGAACAAGTGAATGGAGTTTACATGAATAAAGTTTGATAATGATAGTGAGAAGTTTAAAAAGGTACTAGTTATATGACGAGATATGCACCAAAGGGGACGAAGAAAGATCTGAAGGGGAGATGGATAGTTTAGAAAAGACAGCCGATATGGAGTTGAATTCAAAGGCCGCTAAACTATTGGAGCCGGTTGAACAAAAAAAAACACAAAAAAAAACACTATGGCATCCCCAGAAAAGCAAGAGAGGAAATTCAGCACCGGGCATCGACACAGTACCAACTAAATTATTGTAATGGTGAAGAGCATGGATATTGCCAGTACTTGCATCGATATTCTCTATAATTCTAAGTACACCTCTGTGGCCGCAAAACTGGCAGATATCGCTTATGATTTCATTATTTAAAAACCAGAAAGAAACCTACACAAGAACTACAGTGGGATAAGTCTAGGAAGTTCTATGAGGAAGCTATCTTGTAGAGTGCTGTCTAAACGGAAGGATAAATGGTTGCATTGTAAAGGTAGATTAATCGAATGTCAGGCAGAGTTTAGGGAAAATTGTAGTACAATAGATCAAATTTTTTGCTTACAGGCTTTATTTAGTAAATGTACAAGGTATTGGGGAAAATATGCTATATACGGCATATTTGAACATCAGAGGAGTATTAGATGAGGTTTCAAAGAGTATATTGAAAGGGTAGTTGGTGAAATTAGGATTACCAATTAGGTTAGTAAAAGTTATAATGAAAATGTTTGAGGTGGTTAAAGTTGTAGTGAAGGAAGGTATTTCTTATTCTAGGCCAGTTTTGAGTAAAGTAGTCCTTCAACAGAGATGTACTCTATCACCGCGTTTGTTTTCTCTTTTTATTAATAATATTAAGAAGTATTTTAGAAATAGAAATGTCCCTATGTTAAATTTAATGTCGCTGGACCCGTTTTGTTTATTATTCGCAGATGACATAGTACTGCTTGCAATATCGACTCTGGATTTGCAAAAGATGTTGGAGATTTAGGATACTTATTTGAGGATAATAAAAATTAGTTTTAAATGTTGATAAATCAATCATGCTAGTTTTTAGGAAAAGAAGAAAGGGAAAAGAATAAGTTTTATTT
>NC_142806.1:13965845-14043345 GCF_049724085.1 Artemia sp. Qi Xiang Cuo
AAAAAAATTCTAAACTTTTAATTAAAACTAAACCAAACTAAAACTCTAAGCTAAGTCTCTAAGGTAAAACTTCAAACTTTTACCTATAACTAAACTAAACTACAACTAAAACAAAAACTCTAAGCTAAGAATCTAAGCTAAAACACTAAACTCTTTATAACTATATAAACTTCAACTCTAACAAAAACTCTAAGCTAAGACTCTAAGGTAGAACACTAAACTCTCAACTAAAACTAAACTAAACTATAACTCTAACAAAAACTCTAAGCTAATAATATAAGCTAAAACTTGAAACTTTTCACTAAAACTTAACAAAAATACAACTTTAAGTAGAACTCTAATCTATGACTCTAATCTAAAACTTTAAACTCTTAACTGTAACTAAACTAAACTAGAACTCTAACTAAAACGCTAAGCTAAGACTCTAATCTAAAAAACTCCAAACTTTTAATTAAAACTAAACGAAACACGAACTCTAACAAAAACTTTAAGCTAAGACTCTAAGCTAAAAAACTCTAAACTTTTAACTAAAACTAAACCAAACTAAAACTCTAAGCTAAGTCTCTAAGGTAAAACTTCAAACTCTTACCTATAACTAAACGAAACTAGAACTAACACAAAAACTCTAAAGCTAAGAACCTAAGCTAAAACATTAAACTCTTAACTATAACTAAACTAAACTTCAACTCTAACAAAAACTTTAAGCTAAGACTCTAAGGTCAGACTCTAAACTCTTAACTAAAAGTAAACTAAACTAGAACTCTAACAAAAACTCTAAGCTAAGACTCTAAGCTAAAACTCTAAACTCTTAACTAACACTTAACCAAACTACATTTTTAAGTAAAACTCTAAGCTATGACTCTAAGCTAAAACTCTAAATTCTTAACTGTAACTAAACTAAACTAAAACTCTAAATAAAACGCTAAGCTAAGACACTAAGCTAAAAACTCTAAACTAATAACTAAAACTAAACTAAACTAGAACTCTAACAAAAACTCTAAGCTAAGACTCTAAACTTCAAAAACTTACCTATATTTTGACTGAAAATAAACCAAACTAAAACTCTAAGCTAAGTCTCTAAGGTAAAACTTCAAACTCTTACCTATAACTAAACTAAACTAGAACTATAACAAAAACTAAGGTAAAACTTCAAACTCTTACCAATAACTAAACTAAACTAGAACTATAACAAAAACTCTAAGCTAAGAATCTAAGCTAAAACTCTAATCTCTTAACTATAACTAAACTAAACTTCAACTCAAACAAAAACTCTAAGCTAAGACTCTAAGGTAAAATTCTAAACTCTTAACTAAAACTAAACTAAACTAAAACTCTAAGCTAAGTCTCTAAGGTAAAACTCCAAACTCTTAACTATATCTAAACTAAACTAGAACTCTAACAAAAACTCTAAGCTAAGACTATAAGCTAAAACTCAAAACTCTTAACTATTACTAAACTAAACTTCAACTCTAACAAAAACTCTAAGCTAAGACTCTAAGCTAAAACTCTAAATACTTAACTAAAACTAAATTAAACAAGAACTTCAACAAAAACTAAGCTAAGGCTCTAAGCTAAAAATTATAAATTCTTATCTAAAACTAAAATAAACTACAAATCTAACAAAAACTCTAAGCTAAGACTCTAAGCTAAAATTCTAAACTCGTAACTAAAACTAAACTAAACTAGAACTTATGACTCTAAGCTAAAACTCTAAATTCTCAACTGTAACTAAACTAAACTTCAACTCTAACTAAATTCTAAGCTAAGACTCTGAGGTAAAACTCTAAACTCTTAACTAAAACTAAACTAAACTAGAACTCTAACAAAAACTCTAAGCTAAGACTCTAAGCTAAAACTCGAAACTCTTAACTAAAACTTAACCAAACTACAACTACTACTACTACTACTAACAACTCATCGCAGCAACAAGCCGCCTGAGGCCAACACAGCTACGCACGCTCCTCCTCCACCCCAATCTATTCAAAGCCTCCCTTTTTACACCCGCCCACGAAGTTCCCATTTCCTTTAAATCTTTCTTTATGACGTCCTCCCACCCCAGACGGGGACGACCTGCTTTCCGTTTAGCCCAAGATGGTTGGCCGAAAAGAACAATCTTCGGCAATCTGTCATCCTTCATCCGCACAACATGCCCTAACCACCTCAACCTTTCTTTCATTATAGACCTAGAAAGCGGTATTGAACCACGTTTTTCGTATAGCCTATTTTTTGAAATACGGTCAGTCAGTCGGGTACCCAGAACAATCCTTAAGCAATTTCTCTGGAAAACATCTAGCAAATCTTCATCCGCTTTTCGGAGCGTCCATGCTTCAGAGCCATATTTGACCACTGTCATCACTGTAGCTTCTAAGATTCTAATCTTGGTTTGCAGACTTATCTACCTATTCTTCCAGACTTTTTTTAATTGTGAAAAAACACCCTGAGCCTTGGCTATTCTATTTTTTAACATCTTCACTGCTCCCACCATCTTTACTAATAATACTACCAAGGTAAGTGAAACTGCCCACCTGATCAATCTTTTCATTACCCAACGTCACCTTTTCATTTTCACTTATTCCTAGCCTTGGTGACTTAGTCTTCCTAACATTAATTTTCAAATCAATACTAGCACCCTGAACTCGCAAAATCTCTAAAACTTCATTCATTTTGCTCACACTTTCATCTAGGATGCTTAAATCATCAGCATAATCTATGCCCAGGAGACTTTTCCCTCCCCATTTGATTTCATAGTCTCTCATTGCCTTTCTTGTGCTCCTTAAAACAAAGTCCATCAAAATAATACATGTAAAGGGGTATAGAAAGCAGACCTGATTAACTCCTGATTTAATATCAAACCAGCTGCTAACCTCATTTCCTACCTTAACCGCTGCAGTGTTATTCTCGTACATAGCACTAATCACTTTAATGTATTTGTCTGGTATACCATACAAGGATAAAACCTTCACTAAAGTTCCTCTATCAACAGAATTGAATGCTTGCTCATAATCTATAAAACTGTGGACTAAAGATGTTTGATAACTCAGGAACCTCTCAATTATTAAGCTAAGAGGGAAAATTTGGTAAACACATCCTCTACCTTTTCTAAAAAATCACTGCTCTTCTCTTAAAACTTTGTCTACGGCATTTCTCAGTCTAAAAAGTATCATATTACTAAGCAATTTGCTACCTAGAGAGACCAGACTAATGCCTCGATAATTACTACACTCACTTTTATCACCTTTCTTATAAAGTGGCTTAATTAAGGTTTTTCTAAAATCGTTAGGTACTTTCCCTTTTTCAAAAATCATATTCATAATCTTCAATAACTTATTTCTAACCTCAGAGCCACCATATTTAAGAAACTCATTTATTACCTTATCAGCACTTGGAGACTTATTTTTTTTTAATCCTTTTAGTACTGTTTCTAATTCCTCCTCACAAAACAAATCTTCCTTCACATCCAAGGTATCACAAACTTTTTCATTTTCCTCTATATTGTTTCCTGCAACTCTATCTCGGTTAAGCAAATTCTCAAAATGTTCGGCCTATCTCGCTTTAGCTTTTTCCTTATCGCTAATTGCCACCCCATTCCTATCTTTAACTCGGACAAGTCCGGATTGACTACTACCTCTCAATTTGTTAACGTGCCAGTACAATATTTTACTATTATGCCGTCTAGCAGCATCTTCTAAATCCTCGGCAATTTTATCCATAGCCTCCACTTCACACCTCCTTAGTTCATATTTCAATGCTTTCTCCACTTTCTTTACATTTCTTTTGTTTTCATGTGATCTATCACTCAGATAATTCTTGTACAAGTCCTTTCTCCTTTTTATTAAACATAAAGCTTTTTCACTAATATTCTTAGCTGCAGTTCTAGCTTTCTTCCCTAATACAGATTCAGCAACTTCACAAATTATTGTTCTAAAATATTCCAACCATCTTCCACATTATCAAATTTTAAACTCCCAAGTTTAGTATTCAACTGTTCCTGGAAAGTTTCTCTCAAATTCTCATCCTGGAGTCTACTGACATCATAACTTCCCAGGAGGTAATTACCCTTCCGATATTTCAATATTAAATTAACCCTTGACACTACTAGATGGTGATCTTTATTTTTAGCATCAATAACAGCACTCCTATATGCCCTAGTATCTTGTATCGATCCTGCCAGTCTTCGGTTTACTATAACATAATCAATAAGGTTTGCTGTCTTACCATCCCGTGAATACCATGCTAGCTTATGAGCCATTTTATGACCAAACATCGTATTGGTTATAACTAGATTGTTATACCTACAAAATTCCAAAAGTCTGTATCCATTATTGTTTTCTTTTCCTACACCAAATTTACCTAAGCTGGGATACCATCTATCCTTATTTCTACCAACCTGGGTGTTAAAATCTCCCAGCAATAACATCATATTTCTACCTGGGACCTTGTTTATTTGCTCCTGTAACTGTAAGTAAAATTCATCTGAGTCACTAGTATCTCCATCAGTCGGTTATACAGGGGCGTATACCACTATAACTGATACCTTGAACTTTCTAGTCATAAAATGAGCAATTAGTATTCTATTATTAATACCTTCCTAGCCTAAACAAGACTTAGCAGCTTCCTTATTCATCATGAGCCCTACTCCCAGTCTATGTAACCTGTCCTTCCTGCCTGAGTAAACAAATTCTATATCACCTAATTTCATGCTTCCTACCCCTGGGATATGAGTTTCAGAAACTCCTAATAAATCCAGTTCGAATCGTCTGAATTCGTCAGTCAAAATGTTGATACGATAGTCATTTTTTAATGTCGTAACATTCCAAGTTCGAATTTTCATGTTCTTTAAATCATTGAAATTATTTTCACCTCAGGAAAACCAATGATCCCGGATACCAGTGCAGGACGGGATCACATATTTTCTGAAGTCTACACCGAAGGGCTTAAGCCGGCTTAGAACCGGACAGCAAGAAGTCCCTGGGACCTCCATGAATGGAGGCTTGTGCAATCCTGGGCCCATCTTTGTCAAAACATGGTTTTCGCTCTTGGCGATGCTCTTCTATCAACAAGAGTCGAAATCCTGCTCAGACAATCTCAAGCCTATTTCCTCCAACTCATTATATATTCATGCCTACAAATATTATACTACTACGGGGAGGCAACCCGTAATAGATAAATTAGCTTGGAAGAGGTTTTTCAGCCCAAAGACGCCCATCAAAACATACCAATCCCAGAAGAATTGTCCATTAGTCAGAATCCCTTGCGAATGCTGTGTCGTTTACTAGGCTATAATTTCCTCGAGGGGCGCCACTCCTCAAGTTGGAATAGAGTTGACCGCAAGGTCCCCAGTCTTGCAGGTACCCCGAAAGGATCAAGGCAGTCCTTTGCAGAGGCTGTTGTCCATAGATCTGGATCATACGCCCTGCCACAGTTGTCCTCCTATAGAGGATCCTCCCGTGATGGTGTTCTGCATCACCATGCAATTTAACCCATTGCTGGGAGAAGGTTTGCAACTCATGGAACTTGTGGATAAACCAGTAGGCTCTTTTGAGTGTACATTTGAGGGGTCTTCTTCCTCCTCCGCCTGTATTTATGACCCCGGGCAAGGGTGCCCCAGATTCTATTATGGACCCCCAGGGACAAGGTCCCCCCTGGGTCCATGCCTCCTATGGAGGTACCCTATATATATGTAGAGTGTTCCCCTATCGCCATCTGGGGACATGCTGAATGGCCTAGGGGAGGCCAGATAAACAGATCACTTTTGTTTTGCAAAGGCAATAAGTCAGTGACATATTTAACCTACTACTTATAAATATACATAACTCACTGACTAGGCCTATATTAGTTATATACAGAAATATATAACTCAGTGACACATTTAACCTACTACTTATAAATATGTGTAACTCACAGACTAGGCCTATATAAGTTATATACAGAAATATATAACTGAGTGACATATTTAGCCTACTACTTATAAATTGGTTTGGGCTTTGGGCTTTGGTTTGCTTTTTACTGCCTCTTCTCGGTTCAACATTAACTTTCGCATTTTATATATGAATTGTGATTTTATCTTGAAACGAGCTGAAACTAAGAAGTCACAACACTCACATATTCTTGGATATTAAAATTTCATTAGAAATTTTTTTTTAGTGAAATCTTAAATTTATCAGCAACTTTTGTGCTACCAACACATCATAAAATTTCACTCACTGCGCATTGTCATTTTATGATATATAAGACTATGTGCTTTTTTAATCTTTACTGGACTATTTTGCTATTTATATAATTCTTCTTAAACCTTCGAATTTTTGATTAACGTTTTACTGTTTTACGAGAGAGAAAAGTCAATCCAGTTTACATATAGTCAGGGATAATCATTTTTGCATAGAATCTCATCTTGTCTAATGATACAATTAAATCTTGATATTCATGGACCGATTTTTGTGAAGAAAAAGTGAATGATGTTTCAGTTTCATTCAACGATTAGCGTTATTATTTTCAAAAATTTTTTCCTCTTTATCTATGGGGCACAAATACATGTATGGAAAGACACATACAGCCAAATCCTTTAGGAAAGAGGAGGATTAATCCTAAAAGAGTATAATCTTAGGTGCAAATTATGTAGATTTTCACATGCTTAGGTTCATTGGGAGTGGTGCTGGTTGTTCTAAGAAAGGCGTTTCTCACTAGTTCTTAAAAGATAATCTCCTAGTTTTACTAGTAGCTATAAGAGGAGAAAAAGGGGGGTTGAAAACCTAAAAAGGGATATTTTGAAGCTTTAATATTTAATTTCTCCTTTGGATCAATTTTAGGACAAATCTTCTGCCCAGCCTCTCTTTTTGTGAGGTATGCCCCCAAGGTTAAGGTCCCTTGCCTAATTTGATGTAGCTTAGTGCACCAAATTTCTATACATAAAATCACAAAAGCAAATTTGAAAAAAGACAATTTTTGACTGGATTAAAAAAAAAAAACTTTAAGTAAAACTCTAAGCTATGACTCTAAGCTAAAACTCTAAATTCTTAACTGTAACTAAACTAAACTAGAACTCTAAATAAAACTCTAAGATAAGAATCTAAGCTAAAAACTATAAACTCTTAAATAAAAATAAAATAAAATATAAATCTAAAAAAAACTCTAATATAAGACTATAACATAAAAAAATTCTAAACTTTTAACTAAAACTAAACCAAACTATAACTCTAAGCTAATTCTCTAAGGTAAAACTTCAAAACTCTTAAATATAACTAAACTAAACAAGAACTAAAAAAAAAACTCTAAGCTAAGAATCTAAGCTAAAACTCTAAACTCTTAACTATAACTAAACTAAACTTCAACTCTAACAAAAACTCTAAGCTAAGACTCTAAGGTAAAACTCTAGACTCTTAACTAAAACTAAACTAGAACTTAAAAAAAAACTCTAAGCTAAGACTCTAAGCTAAATACTATAAACTCTTAGCTAAAACTAAACTAAACTAGAACCCTAACAAGAACTCTAAGCTATGACTCTTGAGCTAAACTCTAAATTCTCAACTATAACTAAACTAAACTTCAACTCTAACTAAAAATCTAAGCTAAGACTCTAAACTAAAACTCTAAACTCTTAACTATAACTAAACTAAACTTCAACTCTAACTAAAACTCTAAGCTAAGACTCTAAGCTAAAACTCTAAACTCTTAACTAAAACTAAACTAAACTAGAATTTCAACAAAAACTCTAAGCTAAGACTCTAAGCTAAAAACTAAACTCTTAACTATTACTAAACTAAACTAGAACTCTAACAAAAACTCTAAGCTAATACTCTAAGCTAAAACTCTAAACTATTAACTAAAACTAAAGTAAACTAGAACTCTAAAAAAAACTCTAAGCTAAGTCTCTAAGCTAAAAAACTCTAAAATCTTAACTAAAACTAAACTAAACTAAAACTCTAAGCTAAGTCTCTAAGCTAAAAACTCTAAACTCTTAATTAAAACTAAACTAAACTAGAACTCTAACAAAAACTCTAAGCTAAGACTCTAATCTAAAAAACAAACTCTTAAATAAAACTAAACTTAACTAAAACTCTAAGTTAATACTCTAAGCTAAAAACTAGAAACTCTGAATTAATACTAAACTAAACTAGAACCCTAACAAAAACTCTAAGCTAAGACTCTAAGCTAAAAAACTCTAAACTCTTAACTAAAACTAAACTAAACTAGAACTCTAAGCTATATCTCTAAGGTAAAACTCCAAACTCTTAACTATATCTAAACTAATCTAAAACTCTAACAAAAACTTTAAGCTAAGATTCTAAGCTAAAACTCTAAACTCTTAACTATTACTAAACTAAACTTCAACTTTAACAAAAACTCTAAGCTAAGACTCTAAGCTAAAACTCTAAACTCTTAACTAAAACTAAACTAAAAAATAACTTTAAAAAAAACTCTAATCTAAGACTACAAGATAAAAACTCTAAACTCTTAACTTAAACTAAACTATAACTCTAACAAAAACTCTAATCTAAGACTCTAAGCTAAAATTCTAAACTCTTAACTAAAACTAAACTAAACTAGAACCCTAAATAAAACTCTAAGCTATGACTCTAAGGTAAAACACCTCTAAGCTAAAAAAGTTTAAACTCTTAACTAAAACTAAACTAAACTAAAACTCTAAGCTAAGTCTCTAAGGTAAAACTCAAAACTCTTAACTATATCTAAACTAAACTAGAACTCTAACACAACTCTAAGCTAAGACTCTGAGCTAAAACTGTAAACTCTTAACTATTACTAAACTAAACTTCAACTCTAGCAAAAGCTCTAAGCTAAGACTCTAAGCTAAAACTCTAAACTATTAACTAAAACTAAACTAAACTAGAACTCTAACAAAAACTCTAAGCTAAGACTCTAAGCTTAAAACTCTAAACTCTTAACTAAAACTAAACTAAACTAGAACTCTAACAAAAAGTCTAAGCTAAGACTCTAAGCTAAAACTCTAGACTCTTAACTAAAACTAAAGTAAACTTCAACTCTCAATAAAACTAAGCTAAGACTCTAGGCTAAAACTCTATGCCAATGGGTTAAAGAAAAAACCTGAAAAATGTTGGATAATTTCTAAGTCTAAAAAATTCAGTCCGAAAAAACTTAAAAAAATTCGATAATCAAGGGGGAATGGAAGGCCTCGGTGGGGCTTTGGGGTGCGGGGGGCACGGGAGCCTTTGGGGGCCAGGGGTTCCTTCGGGGTTGGGGTAGGGGGATCGGGTCCCTTTAAGGCTGGGGTAGAGGACCTCACAACACTGTTCAAATACAACTTGTGTATTATAACGACCCCAGAGTTTCACCCTCAAATCCTCTTCTAAAACTTCTTCTAAAATCATCTTTTAAAATGTCTCTAACTGTTTCGCCGAAATAATTCCCCTTTCTTGAATCAATAATTCCCCTTAGAAACAACAAATTAATTCCCCTTTCGTTAATCAATAATTCCCCTTAGAAACAACAAATTAATTCCCCTTTCTTGAATCAATAATTGCCCTTAGAAACAACAAATTAATTCCCCTTTCGTGGATCAATACTTCCCCTTAGAAACAACAAATTAATTCCCCTTTCGTGAATCAATAATTCCCCTTAGAAACAACAAATTAATTCCCCTTTCGTGACAAATCAATCAACCTTGACATCACCGCTCAGACATTAAAAATCTTCACCCAGAAACAATTCTCCTGGACGAACACCAAAGACATTAATAAACTTCGCCCGGAAACAATTCTCCTGGGCGAACTCCAAAGACATTAATAAACTTCGCTCGGAGACAATTCTCCTTTGACATACATCAAAGTGAGAAAAATCCTTTTTTTTCATTCTCACTAACAAAAACCATAAAACCTCCATAAATTGCTGTTGACATCCAGGAAAAACAACAAATAAATTGACCAACACTCATAACCATCCATGAAACATAAATCAATGTGAGAAAAATCCTGTTTTTTCATTCTCACTGACAAAAACCATAAAACAGACATAAATTGCTGTTGACATCCCTGAAACACAACAAATAAATTGACCAACACTCACAACTATCCATGAAACATCCATCAATGTGAAAAAAAATCCTGTTTTTTAAGTGAAAAAAAATCCTGTTTTTTCATTTTCAGTGAGAAAAACCATCTCTCTAGGGACTCTATGCCCATATATGGTGTAGGGTCACGACTTTAAGATAGCTCTCTACTTATGTTAATTTCTGCTCGTTTTGAGTTTGACTCGGTTATTTATTGTAATTTCTGTTCGTTTTGGGTTTCATTTATTTATCGATACTGATTCGTGATAGTTTCACGCTTCGTAGATTATTTGATTTTATTTTTACTCAATTTTTGTTTAATGGAGCTCTTTACTTTTCTTTGAAAAACTTATTTTGAGAAAAAAGTTTTTTAAACTAATTTCTGTTCGTTTTATATTGACATAGTCTTTTCAGGGAAAAAGAAAATAATATTTTAAATCTTTTCGTTTTTTAAGACATTGTAGTTTTGCCTGCTTTTTATATGCTGGAGAAAATTTTTAAGCAATTTTTAACAACATAAACCCTTTTATAAATCTGGACACAAATAGTACTGTTTAATTTAGTTTCATACCTCCTCTAGTTGACCTGAATTGGAAAACATGATACCATTCGCAAAAAATCTTTTCACTTTCTTTGATAGCTTAGATAAACTTACGCTATTTTGATTTTGTTAAATTTTAAGAGCAAAAGTAGCCCCAAAAGGTTGAGCATAATACCCTCGTTCTTGGGATACTACGGAGATGCCTTATTGGTAATCAGCATTATCACAGTGCATTTTGTTTTAATCTTAAGGCAACATTTAGTTTCTGAACATAACGGGCAAATGGGAGGGTGGAAGTGGAAGGATGGGAGTGGAATTGGGATTTGTTGCCCTCCAATCCCTTTCGACTGTTAAAAAGGCATCGGTCCTTTTTATTTTCAA
Organism: Artemia sp. Qi Xiang Cuo; assembly: GCF_049724085.1. Taxonomy (NCBI): domain Eukaryota; kingdom Metazoa; phylum Arthropoda; class Branchiopoda; order Anostraca; family Artemiidae; genus Artemia; species Artemia sp. Qi Xiang Cuo. Next base: position 13,976,789 of record NC_142806.1, read on the forward strand.
TCGAATGAGCTCTTTTCGAAGTTTACACGACAATCCTTCGATACGAAGTGCACTGGTCTAAACAACAACAAAAATTATCACTAGTCACTTTTGACTATTAAAAAGGGTACTATCCCTTTGAATTTTCAATGACCCCTTTTTTCAAGTTTCTACGACAAAGATTTCAATAAAAACCTTATATGCCTCCAGGGCATAACTTATAACCCTTGCCCTGAGGGTTGTGGGGGAGACTCATCCTCAAAAACATATTTTCTATCCAGAAATAAACTACGCTGAAAAAAATGGCTATCTCAAAATTTTTATTGGATGTGTTTGGGGGAACGACGGGCGTGGGAGGAGAGGGGGGTTTTTTTACCTCGAGTAACCTTTACCTTTTTTATCCTTTTTTACCTTTCGAGTATTAAAAGGGCACTATCCCTTTGAATTTCCAATCGAATGAGCTTTTTTTGAAGTTTCTACGGCAACGCCTTCTATAAAAACCTTATATGCCCCCAGGGCATAACTTAAAACTTCTGCCCTGAGGGCTGTGGGGGAGTATCCTCCTAAAAAACATATTTTCTATCTGGAAATCAACTACGCTGAACAAAACAGTTATCTCAAAGTTTTGATGGGATGTTTTTGGGGGAAAGATGGGCGTGGGGGGGGGGGGCTAGTTCCCCCCCCCAATCACTTTTGACTATTAAAAAAGGCACTAGCCCTTTGAATTTCCAATCGAATGAGCCTTTTATGAAGTTTCTACGACAACGTCTTCTATAAAAACCCTATATGCCCCAGGGGATAACTTATAACCCTTGCCCTAAGGATTTTGGGGGACTGTCCTCCTTAAAAATATATTTTATATCAGGAAATCAACTACGCTGAGCGAAATGGCTATTTTAAAATTTTCATTAGATGTTTTTTTGGGAATGATGGGCGTGGGGGGGGGTTAGTTGCCCTCCAATAACTTTCGACTGTGAAAAAGGGTACTAGCCCTTCTAATTTTCAATCGATTGAGACTGTTTTTAAGTTTTTACGACAACGTCTTCAATAAAAACCTTATGTGCCCCCAGGGCATAATTTAAAACCCTTGCCTTGAGGGTTGCGGGGGAGTGTCCTCCTCAAAAATATATTTTCTATTTGGAAATCAACTACGCTGAACAAAATGGCTATGTCAAATATCGATTGGATGTGTTTGGGGGAATGATGGAAGTGGTGGGGGGCTAGTTGCCCTCCAATCACTTTTGACTATTAAAAAGAGTACTAGCCCTTCAAATTTCCAATCGAATGAGCCCTTTTTGAGGTTTCTACGACGACCCCTTCCATATAAAGTGCCCAGCTCTAAAGGATAAAATAATAAATAGTACTGTTGTACCAACATCGTTCTTATATGCCCTCAAGGCATAACTAAGAACCCTTGCCCCAAGGGTTGTGGGGGGATGTTCTCCTCAAAAACATATTTTCTATCTGGAAATCAACTATGTTTAACAAAATGGCTATCTCAAAATTTAGATTGGATGTGTTTGGGGAAATGATGGGCGTAGGTGTGGCTAGTTGCCCTCCAATCACTTTCGAATACTTGAATTTCCAATCGGATGAGCTTTTTTTGAAGTTTCTACGACAACGCCTTCTATAGAAACCTCATATGCCCCCAGGGCATAACTTAAAACCCTTGCCCTGAGGGTTGTGTGGGGAATGTCTTCCTCAAAAACATATTTTCTATCTTGAAATCAATTACGCTGAACAAAATAGCTATCTCAAAATTTTGATTGTATGTCTTTAGGGGAATGATGGTTGTTGGGGAAGGCCAGTTTCCCTCCAATCACTTTCGACTATTAAAAAGGGTTCTAGCCCTTCAAATTTCCAATCAAATGAGCCTGTTTTGAAGTTTCTACGACAACGCCTTCTATAAAAAACATTATATGCCCCCAGGGCATAACTTAAAACTCTTGCCCTGAGAGTCGTGGGGGAGTGTCCTCCTTAAAAACATATTTTCTCTCTAGAAATCAACTACGCTGAACAAAATGAATATCTCAAAATTTTGATTGGATGTGTTTGGGGGAATGATGGGCGTGGGGGGGGGCTAGTTGCCCTCCAATCAATTTTGACTATTAAAAAGGGTACTAGAGCTTCGAATTTTCAATCGAATGAGTCTGTCTTGAAGTTTCTACGACAACGCCTTCTATAAGAACCTTACATACCCTCAGGGCATAGCTTAAAACCCTTGCCCCGAGGGTTTTGGGGAAGTGTCCTCCTAAAAATATATTTTCTATATGGAAAAAATATATACGCTGAACAAAATGGCTATCTCAATGTTTTGATTTGACGTGTTTGGGGGAATGATGGGCGTGGGGGGGCTAGTTGCCCTCCAATCACTTTCGACTATTAAAAAGGGTACTAGCCCTTCGAATTTCCAATCGAATGAGCCTGTTTTGAAGTTTCTACGACATCGCCTTCTATAAAAACCTTATATGCCCTCAGGGCATAACTTAAAACCCTTGCCCCCGAGGGTTGTGGGGGAGTGTCCTACTCAAAAAGATATTTTCTATCTGGAAATCGACTACGCTGAACAAAATAGCTATCTCAAAATTTTCATTGGATATGTTAGGGGGAATTATGGGCTTGGGAGGCTAGTTGCCCTCCAATCACTTTTGACTATTAAAAAGGGCACTAACCACCCCAATTTTCAATCGAATTAGCCCTTTTCAAAGTTTCTACGACAACTCCTTCGAGACGAAGTGCCTGTCGAAAAAAACACATTGTGACCACATCGTTCTTTACTTAGGCAGCGCTAGTGCGCAGCCTATGATTCCGAGTCGCTTGCAAGTGATAGCAAACTTTTGCTCCGAAACGATATTATTGTAATTAGTAGGCAAGTAAATATTGGCAGCAATGAAATCCCCACACTTAATAAGCTGGAAATGGTCACTTTGCTGGAGACAGGCAGGGAGGAGGTACGAAAATTGCAGATTATAGCAAACCCTCCCGAGGGATGTCCGTGGTTACCCGATTTGCTTGCTGGCTGTATAATATAATGATGATTTGGAGAAAAGTTTAGCAAGTTGAAACTGGCTTCCGTGAAAAAAATGTTCTTGGAGGCAAATAAGGTCATATTTCGTGGATAGATCACTAAGAAATGGCAATTTGTGAAGCACTTTACCATTTATATTCTAACAGTACACCTTGCAACCCATCATTATACAGGAGGTTTAGATGGCTGTGGTTGATAAAATGGGCATAAGGTGTGGCAGCAATTATGCTTTTTAATCTACAATTTAAACACATTTGGGGCAAATTACATGGGATAACTCTTGAAGACATTTGACCAATGCCACCATAGTGAGACAACTTGTCTTGTTGGTTGCAGTTGGCAGCGATATGACCAACACTGTTACATGTAAAGCAGCGACGGGGCAGTAAACGGAGCTCCTCAACCTTGAATAGCTTAAGGTAGATCTTAAGGGGGTCGCCAATAGCATTGTCCAGATCAGCACGACTCGGATAGTATAATTTGAAGGCTCTAGTGTCACCGCACTGAACAGCAAAATCTTGAACCAGCATAAGTAAAAATATCAAATCATAAATTAAGCGTTTTAGTTTAGAGTTTAGTTTATAGTTTTAGTTGGAGTTCTAGTTTAGTTTAGTTTTAGTTAGGAGTTTTAGTTTAGAGCTGTAGTCTAGTTTTAGTTTAAAGTTTTATTTTATAGTTTATAGTTTTAGTTTAGAGTTTTAGTTTAGAGTTTTAGTTAGAGTTACAGTTATAGTTTGGTTATAGTTAGAGTCTTAGCTTAGAGTTTTAGTTAGAGTTATAGTTTTGTTTAGTTTTTGTTAAGAGTTTTAGTTTAGAGTTTTAGTTAGAGTTATAGTTTAGTTTAATTTTGGTTTAGAGTTTTAGTTTAATGTTGTAACTTAAAGTTTTAGTTTAAAGTTTTAGTTTAGCTAAGATTTTTAGAGTTCTGAGTTTTAGCTTAGAGTCTTAGCTTAGAGTTTTAGTTAGAGTAGTGGTTTAGTTCAGTTTTAAGTAAGAGTTTTAATTTAGAGATGTAGTTTAGTTTTAGTTAAGAGTTTAGAGTTTAGTTTTGAGTCTTAGAATTTTAGTTAGAGGTATAGTCTAATTTAGTGTTAGTTAAGAGTTTTAGTTTGGGGTTTTAGCTTAGAGTTTTAGTTTATAGTCTTAGATTAGAGTTTTAGTTAGAGGTACAGTTTTAGTTAAGAGTTCTAGCTTAGAGTTTTAGTTTAGAGTTATAGTTTACTTTAGTTTTAGTTAAGAGTTTTAGTTAGATTTATAGATTAGTTTAGTTTTAGTGTAGAGTTTTAGTTTAGTGTTTAATCTAAAGTTTTAGTTTAAAGTTTTAGTTTAGTTGAGATTTTTAGAGTTCAGAGTTTTGGCTTAGTGTCTTAGCTTTGAGTTTTAGTTAGAGTTATGGTTTAGTTTAGTTTTAATAAAGAGTCTTAGTTTAGGGTTGTACTTTGGTTTTAGATAAGAGTTTAGAGTTTAGTGTTTTACATTAGAGCCTTAGCTTAGAGTTTTAGTTAGAGTTATAATTTAGTTTAATTTTAGTAAGGAGTTTTAGTTTAGAGCTGTAGTTTAGTTTTAGTTAAAAATTTTAGTTTATATTTTATAGTTCTCGTTTAAAGTTTTATTTTAGAGTTTTATTTAGAGTTATAGTTTTAGTTTATTTATAGTTAAGAGTTTAAGTTTCGAGTCTTAGCTAAGAGCTTTAGTTTAGAGTCAGAGCTTAGAGTTTTAGTTTAGAGTTGTAGTTTAGTTTTAGTTAAGGGTTTTAGTTTAGAGTTTAGAGTTTTAGTTTCGAGTCTTAGCTTAGAGTTTTAGTTAGAGTATTAATTTACTTTGGTTTTAGTTAAGAGATTTAGTTCATATTCTTATAGAGTTGTAGTTTAGTTATAGTTCAGAGTTTTAGCGTTTAGAGTTTTTCCTTAGAGTCTTAGCTTAGAGTTTTAGTTATAGTTATAGTTTAGTTTAGTTTTATTTAGAAGGTTAAGTATAGAGTTGTTGTTTAGTTTTAGATAAGAGTTTTAGTTTGGTATTAACTTAAAGTTTTAGTTATAGTTTAGTTTAGTTGTAGTTTAGAGTCTAGGGTTTTAAGTTAGAGTCTCAGCTCTCAGAGTTTTAGTTATAGTTACATTTTATTTTAGTTTCAGTTACGAGTTTTTTAGACTTGTAGTTTAGTTTTTTTAAGAGTTTTACTTTAGAGTTTTAACCTAGAGTCTTAGCTTAGAGTTTTTAGTTAAATTTATAGTTTAGTTTAGTATTTGTTAAGAGTTTTAGTCTAGAGTTGTAGTTTAGTTATAGTTAAGAGTTTTAATTTAGACTTTTCAGTTCTAGCTTAGAGTCTTGTCTTAGAGTTTCAGTTAGAGTTATAGTTTAGTTTAGTTTTAGTTTAGAGTGGTAGTTTATTTTTAGTTAAGAGTTTTGGTTTAGAGTTTAGAGTTTTAGTTTTGGGTTTTAGCCTAGAGTTTTAGTTAGAGCAATAGTTTAATTGATTTTTGTTTAGAGTTAATGTTTCGCTTTAGTTAAGAGTTTTAGTTTAGAGTTTAGAGTTATAGTTTAGAGTCTTGGCTTAGAGTTTTAGTTATAGATATAGTTTACTTTAGTTTTATTTAAAAGTTTTATCTTATATTTGTAGTTGAGTTTTAGTGAAAAATTTTATTTTAGAGTTTAGTTTTAGTTTATATTATTATCTTATAGTTTTAGTTAGAGTCTTAGTTTAGAGTTTTAGCTTAGAGTTCTAGTTTAGACTCTTAGCTTAGAGCTTTAGTTTTCAGATTAGTTTAGTTTAGAGTCTTAGCTTAGAGTTATAGTTTAGTTTGTTTTAAGATAAGTTTTTGTTAAGAGTTGTAGTTTAGAGTTTTAGTTTAGTGTCTTAGCTTAGAGTTTTAGTTGGTTATAGATTAGTTTAGTTTTAGTTAAGAGCGTAGTTAGAGTTATAGTTTAGTTTAGGTTTAGTTAAGAGTTTTAGTATAGAGTTAATGTTTATTTTTAGATTAGAGTTTTAGTTTAGAGTTTAAAGTAATAGCTTAGAGTCATTGCTTAGGGTTGTAATTAGAGTTAGAGTTGTAGTTTAATTTTAGTTAAGAGTTTTAGTTTAGGGTTTTAGCTTAGAGTTTTAGTTGAGAGTTTTAGTGTAGAGTTGTAGTTTAGTTTTAGTTAAAAGTTTTAGTCTATAGTTTATAGTTTTAGTTTAGAGTTTTAGTTTAGAGTTTTAGTTAGAGTTAAAGTTATAGTTTAGTTATGGTTAAGAGTTTTAGTTTCGAGTCTTAGCTAAGAGTTTTAGTTAGAGTTATAGTTTGGTTTAGTTTTATTTAAGAGTTTTATTTTAGAGTTTTAGTTAGAGTCATAGTTTAGTTTAATTTTGGTTTAGAGTTTTAGTTTAGTGTTTTAACCTAAAGTTTTAGTTTAGCTAAGATTTTTAGAGTTCAGAGTTTTAGTTTAGATTCTTAGCTTAGAGTTTCAGTTAGAGTTATAGTTTAGTTTAGTTAAGAGGCTTAGTTTAGATTTGCTGTTTAGTTTTAGGAAAGAGTTTTGGTTTAGAGTTTTAGTTTGGTATTAACTTAAAGTTTTAGTTAGAGTTATAGTTAAGTTTAGTTTTAGTTTAGAGTCTAGAGTTTTAAGTTAGAGTCTCAGCTCTTAAAGTTTTAGTTAGAGTTACATTTTATTTTAGTTTCAGTTAAGAGTATTTTAGACTTGTAGTTTAGTTTTCTTAAGAGTTTTACTTTAGAGTTTTACCTAGAGTCTTAGCTTAGAGTTTTTAGTTACATCTATAGTTTAGTTTAGTATTTGTTAAAAGTTTTAGTCTAGAGTTGTAGTTTAGTTATTGTTAAGAGTTTTAATTTAAACCTTTTAGTTCTAGCTTATAGTCTTGTCTTAGAGTTTCGGTTAGGGTTATAATTTAGTTTAGTTTTAGTTTAGAGTGGTAGTTTATTTTTAGTTAAGAGTTTTGGTTTAGAGTTTAGAGTTTTAGTTTTGGGTTTTAGCCTAGAGTTTTAGTTAGAGCAATAGTTTAGTTGATTTTTGTTTAGAGTTAATGTTTCGCTTTAGTTAAGAGTTTTAGTTTAGAGCTTAGAGTTATAGTTTAGAGTCTTGGCTTAGAGTTTTAGTCAGAGATATAGTTTACTTTAGTTTTAGTTAAAAGTTTTAGCTTAGAGTTGTAGTTGAGTTTTATTTAAGAGTTTTAGTTTAGAGTTTAGTTTTAGTTTAGATTCTTATCTTATAGTTTTAGTTATAGTCTTAGTTTATAGTTTTATCTTAGAGTTGTAGTTTAGTTTTGGTTGGGAGTTTTAGCTTTGAGTTGTAGTTTAGACTCTTAGCTTAGAGCTTTAGTTTTCAGATTAGTATAGTTTAGAGTCTTATCTTCGAGTTATAGTTTAGTTTATCTTTAGATAAGCATTTTAGTTAAGAGCTGTTGTTTAGAGTTTTGCCTTAGAGTCTTATCTTAGAGTTTTAGTTGGTTATAGATTAGTTTAGTTTTAGTTAATAGTTTAGTTAGAGTTATTTTTTAGTTTAGTTTTAGTTTATAGTTTTAGTATCGAGTTGTTGTTTATTTTTAGATTAGACTTTTAGTTTATAGATTAAATTATTATCTTAGAGCCATTTCTTAGAGTTGTAGTTAGACTTAGAGTTGTAGTTTACTTTTAGTTTAGAGTTTTAGTTTATGGTTTTATCTTAGAGTTTTAGTTAGGAGTTTTAGTTTAGAGCTTTACTCAAGTTTTAGCGTAAAGTTTTATTTTATATTTTCTAATTTTAGTTTAGAGTTTTAGTTTAGAGTTTTAGTTAGAGTCACAACTATAATTTGGTTATGGTTAATAGTTTAGTTTAGAGTTTTATCTAAGTGTTTTAGTTAGAGTTATAGTTTAGTTTAGTTTTGGTTAAGAGTTTTAGTTTAGTGTTTTAACCTAAAGTTTTAGTTTAAAGTTTTAGTTTAGCTGAGATTTTTATATTTAAGAATTTTAGCTTATAGTCTTAGCTTAGAGCTTTAGTTAGAGCAATGGTTTAGTTTAGTTTTAAGTAAGAGTTTTAATTTAGAGATGTAGTTTAGTTTTAGTTAAGAGTTTAGAGTTTAGTTTTGAGTCTTAGAATTTAAGTTAGAGGTATAGTCTAATTTAGTGGTAGTAAAGAGTTTTGGTTTAGGGTTTTTCCTTAGAGTTTTAGTTTAGAGTCTTAGCTTAGAGGTTTAGTTAGAGCTATAGTTTTAGTTAAGAGTTTTAGCTTAGAGTTTTAGTTTAGAGTTATAATTTACTATAGTTTTAGTTTGTAGCTTTAGTTATGAGTTTTATTTAGATTTATAGATTAGTTTAGTTTTAGTGTAGAGTTTTAGTTTAGTGTTTTAGTTTAAAGTTTTAGTTTAGTTAAGATTTTTAGAGTTCAGAGTTTTGGCTTAGAGTGTTAGCTTTGAGTTTTAGTTAGAGTTATGGTTTAGTTTAGTTTTAATAAAGAGTCTTAGTTTAGGGTTGTACTTTGGTTTTAGTTAAGAGTTTAAAGTTTAGTGTTTTACATTAGAGTCTTAGCTTAGAGTTTTAGTTAGAGTTCTATTTTAGTTTAATTTTAGTAAGGAGTTTTAGTTTAGAGCTGTAGTTTAGTTTTAGTTAAAAGTTTTAGTTTATATTTTATAGTTCTAGTTTAAAGTTTTATTTTAGAGTTTTATTTAGAATTATAGTTTTAGTTTAGTTATAGTTAGCTTCGAGTCTTAGCTAAGAGTTTTAGTTTAGAGTCATAGCTTAGAGTTTTGGTTTAGAGTTGTAGTTTAGTTTTAGTTAAGAGTTTTAGTTTAGAGTTTTAGTTTCGAGTCTTAGCTTAGAGTTTTAGTTAGAGTTATAATTTACTCTAGTTTTAGTTAAGAGATTTAGTTAATATTCTTAGCTTAGAGTTTTAGTTAGAGTGCTAGTTCAGAGTATTAATTTAAAGTTTTAGTTTAGGGTTTCAACATAAAGTTTTAATTTAAAGTTGTACTTTGGTTATAGTTAAGAGTTTTAGAATTTAGAGTTTTAGCTTAGAGTCTTAGCTTAGAGTTTTAGTTAGAGTTATAGTTTAGTTTAGTTTTAGTTAAGAGGTTTAGTTTAGAGTTGTTGTTTAGTTTTAGAAACGAGTTTTAGTTTAGAGTTTTAGTTTGGTATTAACGTACAGTTTTAGTTAGAGTTATAGTTTAGTTTAGTTGTAGTTTAGAGTCTAGGATTTTAAGTTAGAGTCTCAGCTCTCTAAGTTTTAGTTATAGTTACATTTTACTTTATTTTCAGTTACGACTTTATTGTACTTGTAGTTTAGTTTTTTTAAGAGTTTTACTTTAGAGTTTTACCTAGTGTCTTAACTTAGAGTTTTCAGTTACATCCATTGTTTAGTTTATTATTTGTGAAAAGTCTTAGTCTAGATTTTTATTTTAGTTATTGTTAAGAGTTTTAATTTAAACCTTTTAGTTTTAGCTTATAGTCTAATCTTAGAGTTTTAGTTAGATTTATAATTTAGTTTAGTTTTAGTTTAAAGTTTTAGTTTAGAGTTTAGAGTTTTAGTTTATGGTTTTAGCTTAGAGTTTTAGTTAGAGCTATAAGTTAGTTGATTTTAGTTTAGTGTTATTGTTTAGCTGTAGTTAAGAGTTTTAGTTTAGAGTTTAGAGTCTTGGCTCATAGTTTTAGTCAGAGTTATAGTTTAGTTTAGCTTTAGTTAAGAGTTTTAGCTTAGAAATGTAGTTTAGTTTTAGCTAAGAGTTTTAGTTTAGAGTTTAGTTTTAGTTTAGAGTCTTAGCTTAGAGTTTTAGTTAGAGTCTTAGTTTAGAGTTTTAGCTTAGAGTTCTAGTTTAGTTTCAGTTGAGAGTTTTAGCTTTGAGTTGTAGTTTAGACTCTTAGCTTAGAGCTTTAGTTTTCAGATTAGTATAGTTTAGAGTCTTAGCTTCGAGTTATAGTTTAGTTTTAGATAAGAGTTTTAGTTAAGAGTTGTTGTTTAGAGTTTAGAGTTTTGGTTTAGAGTCTTAGCTTAGAGTTTTAGTTGGTTATAGATTAGTTTAGTTTTAGTTAAGAGTTTAGTTAGAGTTATAGTTTAGTTTAGGTTTAGTTAAGAGTTTTAGTTTAGAGTTGTTGTTTATTTTTAGATTAGACTTTTAGTTTAGAGTTTAAAGTAATAGCTTAGAGCCATTTCTTAGAGTTTTAGTTAGAGTTAGAGTTGTAGTTTACTTTTAGTTAAGAGTTTTAGTTTAGGGTTTTAGCTTAGAGTTTTAGTTGAGAGTTTTAGTGTAGAGTTGTAGTTTAGTTTTAGTGAAAAGTTTTAGTCTATAGTTTTAGTTTATAATTTTAGTTTAGAGTTTTAGTTAGAGTTATAGTTTCAGTTTAGTTATGGTTAAGAGTTTTAGTTTCGAGTCTTAGGTTAGAGTTTTAGTTAGAGTTATAGTTTGGTTTAGTTTTAGTTAAGAGTTTTAGTTTAGGGTTTTAGTTAGAGTTATAATTTAGTTTAATTTTAATTTAGAGTTTTAGATAAGTGTTTTAACCTAAAGTTTTAGTTTAAAGTTTTAGTTTAGTTAAGATTTTTAGATATCGCAGTTTTAGCTTAGAGTCTTAGCTTAGAGTTTTAGTTAGTATTATAGTTTAGTTTAGATTTATTTAAGAGTTTTAGTTTAGAGTTGCAGTTTAGTTTTTTTTAAGAGTTTAGAGTTTAGTCTTTTAGTTTAGAGTCTTAGCTTACAGTTTAAGTTAGAGTCTTAGTTTGAAGTTGTAGTTGTTTAATAATTAAGAGTTTTAGAGTTTAGAGTTTTAGTTTAGAGTAATAGCCTAGAGTTTTAGTTAGAGTTAGTTTTTAGTTAGTTAGAGTTCAAGTTAAGAGTTTTAGTTTAGAGTTTTAGCTTAGAGTCATAACTTAGACTCTTAGTTTTGCCAAGGACTGTATTCCTCATTTTCTGATCTAGAGTCGACATATCGGGAGCTTAGACCAGATTGTATAGGTCTATGTGAAACATTTATTACACAACAAACCAAAAGCCTTTTGGATATTCCAGGTTACACTAGCCATTTTCTCCACAGAAAAAAGATGAAAAGGGGTGGTATAGCAATTTATATCCACGACACACACACTGTTCAAATTAGGAAAGACCTTACACGAAATACTGAAGGAATTTTCGAGTCGTTGTTCTTAGAAGTATGGCTGTCCCCAAATAAAAAATTTATTGTGGGTGAAATCCGTCAGGGTCAACGTCTCAGTTTATGGAAAATATGGCTCAAGTTCTGGAGCTAGCGCAGTGTAAAAAAATGAGCTTATTCTCATGGGAGATTTTAACATTAACCTCAGTATTCCGCTAACGGCCGAAGCAGCAGATTTGCTAAATAATATGGTAGGTTCAGGCCTATATCCTGCTGTTACGATTCCGACACGGGTTACTGAGAGTACGCATTCACTTATCGACAACATATTCAGCTCCTTGCTCCCAGAGTCGGTGGCAGTCCTCGTCAGTGACACATCAGACCACTTTCCCATTCATGCAACACTCGGCCATTCAGAACCAGCTAAGATAAGGTCCCGAATCAACCTTATGTTACCAATTATATGTTTAACAGAAGAAAACTTGAAGAATTTAAAACAGGAACTAGAGCAATTAAACTGGGATAACGTAATGGAGATTCAAGATGTAAACGAAGCATTTGGATCATTTCACTCGACGTTCATGGATGTATACAGTAGATGTTGCGTGAGAAACCCGAGAACTAATAAACGAAAAAAAGACCAGCCAATTAGCCCCTGGATGACGGATGGTCTTCTGGCCTGTGCGAATAAGAAAAACCACCTTTGGGGAGAGTATAGACGCTTTCCGAGCTTAGCGCGGCTAGAGGAGTATGATCAATACAAGAAGGTCCTTCGGACTGTGTTACGAAGAGCAAAGCGTGGCTACCTGCAGCAAAAGCTGACGGAAAGCGGGAAGGATGGTCGAAAAGTTTGGCAAATTATCAACTCGGTTCTACGGCCACCTACTAAGTCTTCCACATTACCAGCGAAATTGGTCATGAATGATGAAGAAATTACAGAACCTACACAGGTTGCCGCATCGCTGAGTACATTTTTCGCAAATATTGGCGATACCACAGCAAATTCCGTCGGGATACCATCTAAGTCATACAAAGAATACCTAGGTCCAAAGTGTATGAAATCAATGGCAGTGAGTCCTGTAACACCAGGTGAGCTCGAATTACTCGTAAAAAATTTGAAGGGCTCTTCTGCTTCAGGTTTCGACCTGGTCCACACAAAGGCACTGAAAGCAGTAATGAAGACCATTGCTGAGCCGCTAACTTACCTTGTAAATCTTTCATTAGATAAAGGGGTTTTTCCTGATATGTTAAAAAAGGCAAAGATAATACCTTTTCACAAAGGTGGAAGTCATACAGACACAGAAAATTATAGACCAATCTCAATCTTATCAGTATTCTCGAAAGTCTTTGAAACGCCAATGAAAAACCAGCTTTACCAATATTTAGATGCCAAAGGCTTTTTTAACAGTCGCCAATTCGGGTTTAGGGCTGGCCATTCAACCGAGGACACCCTTAATTCACTAAGTTTATTCGTAAACAGAATCCTAGATTCGGGTGCTATACCTGCAGCAGTGCTTCTAGATATTAAGAAAGCGTTTGATAGCATGCACCACGAAATATTACTAGGAAAGCTGGATCATATTGGAGTTCGTGGCCAAGTCCTAGATTGGTTTAAGTCTTACCTGGAAAATAGTCAAATTTACACAGGAAATGACCATTCAAATGATGTCGTAGTTAATTGCGGGGTGCCACAGGGCTCTAAATTGGGACCAGTATTGTTTCTTGTTCACGTAAATGATCTTCAGCAAGTACTGACTCCTGCAAGTCGTAGCCCTTATTGCTGCAAACTATGTCACCCCCAAACGACGCCCGGGTCTATAGTAGAAACCAAGGACGAACTACCGGCAATTGTGGATGATTCACTTATGGCAAGCTCAGAATGGAAAATAAAGTCTCTCAAAACGAAGCTACCAGACACTCTTGAAGAAACGTAACTGTGTATGGACGCAAATCGTCTAGTCATCAACATTTACAAATCGAGTGTTTTATTTTTTTCACGTATAGATTTGCTGGCTCCTGATGTGATTGGTATTGAAACCTCTTGTGGACTTATCAAGAGACCAGAAAAAGGACACGTTTGTTACCTAGGGGTTTTGATCAACGAAAATCTCTCGTTCAGACACCACATAGCAAGTGTCGAGACAAAGCTTTCAAGGAACCTTGGAATCTTGAGAAAACTCAGTCACCATTTCCCTAAAAAAATACTGATCCTGATTTACAATGCAGTTATCAAGCCTCACATTCAATATTGTTCAACGGTTTGGAAATCTAATTTCAAGACACATTTACAGAGACTAAACTCAGTTCACAATAAAGCATTTCAAATTTTAGGCCCAGCACCGAAGAGACTATCAAAGGCATCACTTTACAGACTATCTTGCACCGTTTTTGTTTTAAAAATTTTTCAGGAACACTCCCATCACCATTTAGAGGCTTATTCACACAAGCATCACAAATCCATAGTTTAAATACACGATCTTCATCATACATTTACATACCCCCGACACCGACAGCTAGGTCGGAATTTTCTCCTAGAATTGCGTGTGCTAGAGAGTGGAATGCACTTCCGCAAGAGCTGAGGTTATATAGGTCTCTCGGCTCCTTTAAAAAGAATGTGAAAAAATATCTAAGAGATTAAATTTTTTTTTTACTAGATTTATTTTATTATTATTATGTTTAAAATTTTTCGATATTATTATTAATTATCATATTTTAGTTTGATACTTCAAGGGGTGTGAGCAGAGGAGAAGTTGTGTTAAATTTATTGTTATTTGATGGCGGTTTGGGGTGGAAATTGAAGAAGACAGGAGGCCACGCTGTATTTAGAGTGTGAAATTATTACGGGCCCAAACGTGCATCAATGCACAAGGAACTAAGTTAAGTGTATTTTTATATATATTTTTTTGAATTAAAACCCATATTGAACTTGAACTTGAACTTGTTTAGTTTAGTTAAGAACTTTAGTTTAGAGTTTTAGTTTAGCGTATTAACTTAGAGTTTTAGTTAGAGTTATATTTTTAGTTTAGTTTAGAGTTTTAGTTTTGTGTTTTAGCTTAGAGGTTTAGTTTTGTGTTTTAGCCTAGAGTTTTAGTTTAGAGTTTAGAGTTTTAGTTTAGTTTTAATTCAGAGCTTTAGTTAGAGTTATATTTTAGTTTAGTTATAGTTTACTTTATAGTTGTAGTTTAGTTTTAGTTAAGAGTTTTAGTTTAGAGCTTAGAGTTTCAGTTTAGAGTAATAGCTTAGAGTTTTAGTTTAGAATCTTGGTTTAGAGTTTTAGTTAAAGTTATAGTTTGGTTTAGTTTTAGGTAAGAGTTTTAGTTTAGAGTTCAGAGTTTGAGTTTAGAGTCTTAGCTTAGAGTTTTAGTTATAGTTATAGTTTAGTTTTAGTTCAGAATTTAGAATTTTATTTTAGAGTCTTGGATAAGAGTTTTAGTTAGAGTTATAGTCTAGTTTAGTTAGAAGGTTTAGTTTAGATATATAGTTGAGTTTTAATTAAGAGTTTTAGTTTAGAGTTTAGAGTTTTAATTTAGAGTTTTAGTCAAAGTTATAATTTTAGTTTAGCTTTAGTTAAGAGTTTTAGTTTAGATTTTGGAGTTTTAGTTTCGAGTCTTAGCCAAGAATTTTAGTTAGAGTTATAGTTTAGTTTAGTTTTAGTTAAGAATTTTAGTTTAGAGTTGTATTTAGTATCAGTTTACATTTTAGAGTTTTAGTTACAGTTATAGTTTAGTTTAGTGTTAGTTTAGAATCTAGAGTTTTAATTTAGAGTGTTAGCTTAAGTCTTAGTTAGAGTTATAGTTTAGTTTGGTTTTAGTTAATAGCTTTAGTTTAGACCTGTAGTTTAGTTTTAGTTAAGAGTTTTAGTTTAGAGTTGTAGTTTAGTTTTAGTAAAGAGTTTTAATTTAGAGTTTAGAGCATTAGCTTATTGCGTATCATAGCGTTTTAGTTAGTTACTGTTTACTTTAAACTATACGTTTACTTTTACTTTAAACTATAACTCTAACTAAAACTCTAAGTTAGGACTCAAAATAAAACTCTTAACTATAATAAACAATAAGTAGAACAATAGGGATTTTTTTTCTATACAAGACAGTGCAACGAAACTTAAAATGAATATTTCGACCGTATATCCAAGGGCCGTTCTCAGCAAAATAAACGAAGACAATAAAAAACAATATAAAAGAAACTTATATTAAAATTCAATCATTAAAACTGAAATGTTTTTTTTAAATGTTTAAAAACAGCCCTAAAATACTTCCTTGAAGTAATGATATTAGGGCTGTTTTTAAAGATTAAAGAAAACATCTGAGTTTTAATGATTGAATTTTAATATAAGTTTCTTTTATATTGTTTTTTATTCTCTTCGTTTGTTTTGCTGAGGACGGCCCTTGGATATAGGGTCGAAATATTCATTTAAAATTGCGTTCCACTGTCTTGTATAAAATTATCATGTTGTTCTACGTATTGTTTATGATGGAAAGGCAGTATGCTCTTCGTCGCTATTTGCGTCTTATCTATAACTAAACTAAAACTATAACTCTAATAAAACTCTAAACTATAAGTCTGAACCAAAACTATAAAATATAAACTAAAACTTTTAACTAAAACTAAACTACAGCTCTAAACTAAAACTCCTTACTAAAATTAAACTAAACTAGAACTCTAACTAAAGCTCTAATGTAAAACACTAAACTCTAAACTCTTATCTAAAACCAAAGTACAACCCTAAACTAAGACTCGTAATTAAAACTAAACTAAACCATAACTCTGACTAAAACTAAAAGCTAACACTCTAAGCCAAAACTCTGAACTCTAAAAATCTTAACTAAACTAAAACTTTAAACTAAAACTTTAGCTTAAAACACTAAAATAAAACTCTACACTAAAACTAAAGCATACTATATCTCTAAACTAGAACTCTTAAATAAAACTATAACTCAAACTAAAACTCTATGCTAAGACTCTAAACTAAAACTCTAAGCTAAAACCCTAAACTAAAGCTCTTAATTATAACTAAATTAGACTGAACCTCTAACTAAAACTCTAAGCCAAGACTCTAAATTAAAACTCTAAACTCTTAACTAAAACTAAACTACATCTCTAAACTGTAACTCTTAATTTAAACTAAACTAAACCATAACTCTAACTAAACCTCTAAGCTAAGACTCTAGGCTAAAACTATGAAAAATCTTAACTAAACTAAAACTTTAAACCAAAACTTCAGTTTAAAAAACTTATATAAAACTCTAAACTTAAACTAAACTAAACCATGGCTATAACTAAAACCCTAAACTAAAGCTTTTAAATAAAACTAAACAAAACTATAACTCTAAATAAAACTATTAGCTAAGACTCTAAACTAAAACTCTTAAACATAACCAAACTGTAACTGTAACTGTAACTAAAACTCTAAACTAAAATTCTAAAATAAAATTAGAAAATATAAACTAAAACTTTTAGCTAAAACTAAACCACAGCTCTAAACTAAAACTCCTAACTAAAGCTAAACTAAATTAGAACTCTAACTAAAACTCTAAGCTAAGACTCTAAACTAAAACTCTAAATTCATAACTAAAACTAAACTAAAACTATAACACTAACTAAAACTCTAAACTATACTCTAAACTAAAACGCTTAACTTATGATTTGATATTTTTACATATGCTGGTTCATGAATCTACTTGTGTGAAAGTCTGTTGTTTCTTGCTTCCTTTGCTAGTTTTCTTCTTGTGTCGTGTGTGTGATGTTGGAAAAGTTTTAAACTTGTTCCCTGCTTCAGCTGAAAAACGTTTTCTGTTTGTTAATTGCTATGTCTCAAGCACGCAAAAAGTATTAAAAAATGTGGGAGGGGGCCAAAAAGTTAGGAGGGGGCCCCTTCTGTGTCTCAAGCACGCAAAAAAATATTAAAAAATTTGGGGAGGGGCCCAAAAAGTAAGGGGGAGTTGGGGACCTTCTGTGTGAAAAACGTTTTCTATTTGTTAATTTCTATGTCTAAAGCACGCAAAAAATATTAAAAAATGTGAGAGGGGGCCAAAAAGTTAGGAGGGGGCCCCTTCTGTGTCTCAAGCACGCAAAAAAAAGTTAAAAAAGGGGAGGCAAAAAAGTTGGAGGGTCTTCGGAGGTTAGGGTAGGGGATCTTACAACTTTGTTCAAATGTAACTTGTGCATTATAACGACCATAGAGTTTCACCCCAAATCATCCTCTAAAATGTCTCAAACTGTTTCGCTCAAATAAACCCTAAAATGTTGATTAATTTGTTTCGCCCAAATAGTTCATAAACGTAATTTCAGAATGTTCCTTTTGTTTTGGCAGCCTTTTGCGATGTCACATTTAAAATTCCCAGGAAACCATTTCCCGCGTTAAATATATTCAATCTATCTTTATCTCGTTTTAATTTCTGAAAAAAATCTAAGGTGTTCCTAGTTACACTATTAAGGTTTTGGAAGAATATCAATTTATCTCTGACACTAAAGACCAGAGAATCCATATTTAAAAATGGAATCCCCTCATGATACATTAGAATTCCCCGTCAGATTATGCGAACAAATTTCCCAGAAATTTGGTCACTTCTGTCTGTATCCAGTAATTGTTGTTGAACTTCTGTCCACCATAACCATGAATAAATTATGTTAGCCCAGTACCTTCTGACCCTTCCAACTCATGTTACTTCAAAATTTTGCTCTAACAGTGGTCAAGTATGGTCATTACTTAGAATTTAATAGCTGAAACAGTTTTTTGTTCCGAGACATCAATTTTAGATCAAAATAACGCAGATTTCATCCTTTTACTATACCAAGTTTTTATATACTCGAGTTACCATACGATTACCAACTCTGGTAGAAATTAAATAAAAAAAAGAATTTTTCAACTGAAAGTAAGAAGCAACATTAAAACTTACAAAGAAACAGAAATGATTACCTATATAAGAGGGTTTTCCCCTTCCTCAACACCTCTCTATTTATACTAAAAGTTATCAGTACTTTTAAATAAGCTTCTTGTTGTTCTAATTAAACGAGCCTTGTGTTTCAAGTGTAGTTCTTAAATAATTGCGGCAGAATTCAAACTTTAGCGTAAAGAGTCAGTTGTTGAGGATGGGGAAACCCCCTTCATATACGTAGTAATTTCTGTCCGTTTTAAGTTCGAATGTTACTCCTTACTTTAAGCGGAAAAAATTTTGTTTTCTTATTTAATTTATTATCCTTTTTTAAGTAATGGCAGGAAATCTGGCTTCACTTCCACGCAAATATAACTCCTCGGGATATATCCTCTAGGCAATTCAATCATGCTGAAAATATGCCCCGGACAATTATCCTGAACGTCCCCCGCACGCGTGAAATTGAGTCGGCTAAGAGAAAGCAAAATATAAGAAGAATTTCGCATAGAAATTCTGACAAATGCCCCAGTATAAAATTTCCCTTTATCTTTCACCCTGTGGAAACTTCCATTCCCATGGAAAGTTTACCACGTAGAAAATTCCCAGCAGATAATTCTCAATACCCCCACTCCCAAAAAATATATGCATACTTCCAAATAACAAATACTATGCTAAACAAGGGGTAAATTTTATAACTAAAAGACCTTTCCCCAGGAGCTATGTGGGGGGGGGAGGGGTCCTGTTATCTCCTAAATAATGTTCTCGCCTAAATACCCTCCAATCTGCTCGGAAATTAAATAGGACATTCGAACTTTAATTGCTGTTTGAGTGACCCCTCTCCCGATATTTTAGGACCACGGGGTTAATGAAATCACCCCTGGGGAAAAAAACAAACAAACAAACACGCATCCATGATATTTCTATCTTCCAAGATTATTTTTCAAAGGCTGCTCCATTTGAGTAGAGATGCCTCAGGAGGTCCCACGCGACACCCCTGCTGCCACCTATAACTTTTTTTTACATAGTTTATGGATGGTTATGTGTGTAGGTCGATTTATTGATGGTTTTATCGATTTTGTCAGTGAGAATGAAAAAACAGGAAGTTTGTCACATTTATGTCTGTTTTCATGGATGGTTATGTGTGTTGGTCGATTTATGTCTGTTTTTATGGATGGTTATGTGTGTTGACCAATTTATTTGATGTTTTTATGGATTTTGTCAGTGAGAATTTGAAAAACAGAAATTTTGTCACATTTATGGATGGTTTTATGGATTTTGTCAGTGAGAATGAAAAAACAGGAACTTTGTCACATTCATGTCTGTTTTCATGGATGGTTATGTGTGCTGGTCAATTTATGGATGGTTTTATGGATTTTGTCAGTGAGAATGGAAAAACAGGAACTTTGTCACACTCTTCTTGTTGTTGTTCAATGCAGATGTTATGAGTTTCGAGGAGATCGCGTGTTTCCATTATATGTTGTTCAAGCCAAATGTTATGAGTTTCCTGGGAACACCTGTGCTGTCAGTCATTAATCAAATTGTTTCCAGGGAATGTCTGACAGATGACGTCAAGTTAATTAATGTCTTTGATGCATTTCAAAAGAGAATTGTCTCCGAGACAAAGTTTAGATCATACGTGACAGATGATGTCATGATTGATTGATTAACACAAAAGGGGAATTAATTTGTTGTTCTAAAGAGAATTGACTCACGAAAGGGAAATTAATTTGGACTTTTAACAAGAGAATCGTTTCCGAGGCAAAGTTTAGATCTTAGCGATGAACTGTTTTAGCGCGGGAATCAGGTTTCCAAATAATTGAAATGCGCCAGCGCAGGGATGCTAAACAAAAGGAACATGCTGAATTACGTTTAGGGATTATTTAGGCGATACCGTTTTAGCCATTTTAGGGAATTATTTCGGCGAAACAGTTAGAGATATTACAAAATATGATTTTTGAAGAGAATTTAATGGTGAAACTCTGTGGTCGTTATAATACACAAGTTCCATTTGAACAGTGTTGTGAGGTCCTATACCCCAACCCCAAAGGGTTCCAATCCCCATACCCCAACCCCGAAGGAAGTCCCCAAGGTCCTCAAAGATCCATCAGGCTCCCAAAGGGCCACCTGGCCCTCAAGGGTCCCCCAGACCCCCCCCCCCGGGCCGCAAAGGGCCCCCTCCCCCCTTTGGCCCCCAAAGGGCCCTCTCCCTCCATCCCCCCTCCTCACCTTCCCCTCCCCTCCCCTCCTCTCCCCTCCTCCCCCTCCTCCCCTCCCCTCCTCCCCTCCCCTCCTCCCCTCTCCTCTCCTCCCCCTCCCCTCCCCCTCCCTTACTCCTCTTCCCTCCCCCATTTTTTAATATTTTTTTTGTGTGTTGAGACACAGAACGACCCCCTCCCCGGCCCCCCCCCTCCCAAAGGGCCCCTGGCACCCCAAAGGCCTGATTTTTCAAAGTTCATTTTGGATTTATCACGTTGAAATGCAAGAGTTGGAATATTTCAGTAGTGTTTTGTCGTGGTTTACCTTGTTAGAGTTACATTTTCATGATTTTTCAAAGTTCATTTTTGAATTTCTTTCGTTGAAAAGCAAGAGTTGGAATATTTCACTATTGTTTGGTTGTGGTTTACCTTGTCACAGTTACATTTTCTTGATTTTTCAAAGTTCATTTTGAATTTCTTTCATTGAAATGCAAGAGTTGGATTATTTCAGTAGTGTTTTGCTGTGGTTTACCTTATCACAGTTACATTTTCTTGATTTATCAAAGTTCATTTTGAGTTTCTTTTATTGAAATGCAAGAGTTGGAATATTTCAGTAGTGTTTTGTTGTGGTTTACCTTATCACAGTTACAAGCTCTTGATTTTTCAAAGTACATTTTGAATTTCTTTCATTGAAATGCAAGAGTTGAATTATTTCAGTAGTGTTTGGTCATGGTTTACCTTGTCACAGTTACATTTTCTTGATTTTTCAAAGTTCATTTTGAATTTCTTTCATTGAAATGCAAGAGTTGGAATATTTCAGTAGCGTTTTGTCGTGGTTTACCTTGTCACAGTTACATTCTCTTGATTTTTCAAAGTTCATTTTGAATTTCTTTTATTAAATTGCAAGAGTTGGAATATTTCAGTAGTGTTTTGTCGTGGTTTACCTTGTTAGAGTTACATTTTCATGATTTTTCAAAGTTCATTTTGAATTTCTTTCATTGAAATGCAAGAGTTGGAATATTGCACTAGCGTTTTATTGTGGTTTACCTTGTCACTGTTACATTCTCTTGATTTTTCAAAGTTAATTTTGAATTTCTTTCATTGAAATGAAAGAGTTGTGATATTTTAGTAGCGTTTTGTCGTGGTTTACCTTGTCAGATTTACATTTTCACTATTTTTCAAAGTTCATTTTGAATTTATTTCGTTGAAATGCAAGAGTTGGAATACTTCAGTAGTGTTTTGTTGTTGGTTTACCTTGTCACAGTTACATTCTCTTGATTTTTCAAAGCTCATTTGAATTTCATTAGTTGAAATGCAAGAGTTGGAATATTTAAGTAGTGTTTTGTTGTGGTTTACCTTGTCACAGTTACATTTTCTTGATTTATAAAAGTTCATTTTGTATTTCTTTTATTGAAATGCTAGAGTTGGAATATTTCACTAGTGTTTTGTCGTGGTTTACCTTGTTAGAGTTACATTTTCAAGATTTTTAAAAGTTCATTTTGAATTTCTTTCGTTGAAATGCAAGAGTTGGAATATTTCACTAGTGTTTTGTTGTGGTTTACCTTGTCACAGTTACATTTTCTTGGTTTTTAAAAGTTCATTTCGGTTTTCTTTCATTGAAATGCAAGAGTTGGAATATTTCAGTAGTTTTTTGTCATGGTTTACTTTATCACAGTTACATTCTCTTGATTTTTCAAAGTTCATTTTGGATTTCATTCCTTGAAATGCAACAGTTGGAATATTTCAGTAGCGTTTTGCTATGGTTTACCTTGTCACACTTACATTTTCTTGATTTTTCAAAGTTCATTTTGGATTTCTTTCATTGAAATGCAAGAGTTGGAATATTTAGTTCATTTAAATGCAAGAGTTGGAACATTTCAGTAGTGTTTTGTCATGGTTTGACTTGTCACAGTTACATTCTCATGATTTTTCAAAGTTCATTTTGAATTTCTTTCGTTGAAATGCAAGAGTTGGAATATTTCACTAGTGTTCTGTTGTGGTTTACCTTGTCACAGTTACATTTTCTTGATTTTTAAAAGTTCATTTCGGTTTTCTTTCATTGAAGTGCAAGAGTTGGAATATTTCAGTAGTGTTTTGTCATGGTTTACCTTGTCACAGTTACATTCTCTTAATTTTTCAAAGTTCATTTTGTATTTCTTTCATTGAAATGAAAGAGTTGGTATATTTTAGTAGTTTTTTGTTGTGGTTTACCTTATCACAGTTACATTTTCTTGATTTATCAAAGTTCATTTTGAATTTCTTTTATTGAAATGCAAGAGTTGGAATATTTCAGTAGTGTTATGTCATGGTTTACCTTGTTAGAGTTACATTTTCATGATTTTTCAAAGTTCATTTTGAATTTTTTTTCGTTGAAATGCAAGAGTTGGAATATTTCACTAGTGTTTTGTTGGGGTTTACCTTGTCACAGTTACATTTTCTTGATTTTTAAAAGTTCATTTCGGTTTTCTTTCGTTGAAATGCAAGAGTTGGAATATTTCAGTAGTATTTTTTTGTCATGGTTTACCTTGTCACAGTTACATTTTCTTGATTTTTCAAAGTTCATTTTGGATTTCATTCCCTGAAATGCAATAGTTGGAATATTTCAGTAGCGTTTTGCCATGGCATACCATGTCACAGTTACATTCTCTTGATTTTTCAAAGTTCATTTTGGATTTCTTTTGTTGAAATGCAAGAGTGGGATTATTTCAGTAGTGTTTTGACATGGTTTACCATGTCACATTTACATTCTCTTGATTTTTCAAAGTTCATTTTGGATTTCTTTCATTGAAATGCAAGAGTGGGATTATTTCAGTAGTGTTTTGCCATGGTATACCATGTCACAGTTACATTCTCATGATTTTTCAAAGTTCATTTTAGATTTCTTTCATTGAAATGCAAGAGTTGGAATATTTTAGTAGTGTTTTGTCGTGGTTTACTTTGTCACACTTACATTCTATAGATTTTTCAAAGTTCATTTTAGATTTTTTTCGTTGAAATGCAAGAGTTGGAATATTTCAGTAGCGTTTTGCCATGGTTTACCATGTCACAGTTACATTCTCTTGATTTTTCAAAGTTAATTTTGGATTTCTTTCATTGAAATGCAAGAGTTGGAATATTTCAGTAGTGTTTTGCCATGGTTTACCTTGTTAGAGTTACATTTTCATGATTTTTCAAAGTTCATTTTGGATTTCTTTCGTTGAAATGCAAGAGTTGGAATATTTTAGTAGTGTTTTGTCGTGGTTTACCTTGTCACACTTGCATTCTATAGATTTTTCAAAGTTCATTGAATATTTCATTAGTGTTTTGCTATGGTTTACCTTGTCACACTTACATTTTCTTGATTTTTCAAAGTTCATTTTGGATTTCTTTCATTGAAATGCAAGAGTTGGAATATTTAGGTTATTGAAATGCAAGAGTTGGAACATTTCAGTAGTGTTTTGTCATGGTTTACCTTGTTAGAGTTTCATTTTTATGATTTTTCAAAGTTCATTTTGAATTTTTTTCGTTGAAATGCAAGAGTTGGAATATTTCACTAGTGTTCTGTTGTGGTTTACCTTGTCACAGTTACATTTTCTTGATTTTTAAAAGTCCATTTCGGTTTTCTTTCATTGAAGTGCAAGAGTTGGAATATTTCAGTAGTGTTTTGTCATGGTTTGCCTTGTCAAAGTTACATTCTCTTGATTATTCAAAGTTCATTTTGGATTTCTTTCATTGAAATGAAAGAGTTGGAATATTTTAGTAGTGTTTTGTTGTGGTTTACCTTATCACAGTTACATTTTCTTGATTTTTCAAAGTTCATTTTGAATTTCTTTTATTGAAATGCAAGAGTTGGAATATTTCAGTAGTGTTATGTCATGTTTTACCTTGTAAGAGTTACATTTTCATGACTTTTAAAAGTTCATTTTGTATATCTTTTATTGAAATTCAAGAGTTAGAACATTTCACTAGTGTTTTGTTGTGGTTTACCTTGTCAGAGTTACATTTTCTTGATTTTTAAAAGTTCATTTCGGTTTTCTTTCGTTGAAATGCAAGAGTTGGAATATTTCAGTAGTGTTTTGTCATGGTTTACCTTGTCACAGTTACATTCTCTTGATTTTTCAAAGTTTATTTTGGATTTCATTCCCTGAAATGCACTAGTTGGAATATTTCAGTAGCGTTTTGCCATGGCTTACCATGTCACAGTTACATTCTCTTGATTTTTCAAAGTTCATTTTGGATTTCTTTCGTTGAAATGCAAGAGTGGGATTATTTCAGTAGTGTTTTGCCATGGTTTACCATGTCACAGTTACATTCTCATGATTTTCCAAAGTTCATTTTGGATTTCTTTCATTGAAATGCAAGAGTTGGGATATTTTAGTAGTGTTTTGTCGTGGTTTACTTTGTCACACTTACATTCTATAGATTTTTAAAAGTTCATTTCGGTTTTCTTTCGTTGAAATGCAAGAGTTGGAATATTTCAGTAGTGTTTTGTCATGGTTTACCTTCTCACAGTTACATTCTCTTGATTTTTCAAAGTTCATTTTGGATTTCATTCCCTGAAATGCAATAGTTGGAATATTTCAGTAGCGTTTTGCCATGGTTTACCATGTCACAGTTACATTCTCTTGATTTTTCAAAGTTCATTTTGGATTTCTTTCGTTGAAATGCAAGAGTGGGATTATTTCAGTAGTGTTTTGCCATGGTTTACCATGTCACAGTTACATTCTCATGATTTTCCAAAGTTCATCTTGGATTTCTTTCATTGAAATGCAAGAGTTGGGATATTTTAGTAGTGTTTTGTTGTGGTTTACTTTGTCACACTTACATTCTATAGATTTTTCAAAGTTCATTTTAGATTTCTTTCATTGAAATGCAAGAGTTGGAATATTTCAGTAGTGTTTTGTTATGGTTTACCTTCTCACACTTACATTTTCTTGATTTTTCAAAGTTCATTTTTGATTTCTTTCATTGAAATGCAAGAGTTGGAATATTTCAGTAGTGTTTTGTTATGGTTTACCTTGTCACACTTACATTTTCTTGATTTTTCAAAGTTCATTTTGGATTTCTTTCATTGAAATGCAAGAGCTGGAATATTTCAGTAGTGTTTTATCGTGGTTTACCTTGTCACAGTTACATTCTCTTGATTTTTCAAAGTTCATTTTGGATTTATCTCGTTGAAATGCAAGAGTTGATTTATTTCAGTAGTATTTTGTCGTGCTTTACTTTGTCACAGTTACATTCTATTTATTTTTCAAAATTCATTTTGGATTTTTTTCGTTGAAATGCAAGAGTTGGAATATTTTAGTAGTGTTTTGATATGGTTTACCATGTCACAGTTACATTCTATTGATTTTTCAAAGTTCATTTTGAATTTTTTTGATTTAAATGCAAGAGTTGGATTATTTCAGTAGTGTTTTTTCGTGGCTTACCTTGTCAAAGTTAAATTCTCTTGATTTTTCAAAGTTCATTTTGAGTTTCTTTCGTTGAAATGCAAGAGTTAGAATATTTCAGTAGTGTTTTGTCGCGGTTTGCCTTGTAGCAGTTACATTTTCTTGATTTTTCAAAGTTCATTTTGACTTCCATTCATTGAAATGCAAGAGTTGGATTATTTCAGCAGTGTTTTGTAGCGGTTTACCTTGTCACAGTTACATTTTCTTGATTTTTCAATGTTCATCTTGGTTTTCTTTCATTGAAATGCAAGAGTTGGAATATTTCAGTAGTGTTTTGTCATGACACTACTGAAATATTACCCTGTATTGAATGTAACCTTGTCGCAGTTACATTCCCTTGATTTTTTAAAAGTTCATTTTGGATTCATCTAGTTCAAATGCAAGAGTTGGAATATTTCAGAAGCGTTTTGTGGTGGCTTAAATTGTCACAGTTAGATTCTATTGATTTTTCAAAGTTCGTTTTGAATATCTTTTATTGAAATGAAAGAGTGGGATTATTTCGGTAGTATTTTGTCGTAGTTTACTATTTCATAGTTACATTCCCTTGATTTTTCAAAGTTCATTTGGATTTATTTCATTGAACTGCAAGAGTTGGAATATTTCAGTAGTATTTTGTTGTGGTTTACTTTGTCACACTTACATTCTCATGATTTTTCAAAGTTCATTTTGATTATCTTTCATTGAAATGCAAGAGTCGGAATATTTCAGTAGTGTTTTGTCGTGGTTTACCTTGTTAAAGTTACATTCTCTTAATTTTTCAAAGTACATCTTGGATTTCTTTTGTTTAAATGCAAGAGTTGGATTATTTCAGTAGTCTTTTGTCGTGGTTTACTTCGTCACGGTTACATTCTCTTGATTTTTCAAAGTTCATTATGGATTTCTTTTGTTGAAATATGTTTTGTCGTGCTTTACCTTGACACAGTTAAATTTCTTGATTTTTGTTAGGCTAGGTTAGGTTAGGTTAGATCAAGTTAGGTTAGGTTAAGTTAGGTTAGGTTAGGTTAGCCTACGTACGCGCGTATGTAGGCTAACCTAACCCTAACCTAACTTAACCTAACCTAACTTGATCTAACCTAACCTAACCTAGCCTAACAAAAATCAAGAAATTTAACTGTGTCAAGGTAAAGCACGACAAAACATATTTCAACGAAAGAAATCCATAATGAACTTTGAAAAATCAAGAGAATGTAACTGTGACGAAGTAAACCACGACAAAACACTACTGAAATATTCCGACTCTTGCATTTCAACAAAAGAAATCCAAGATGTACTTTGAAAAATTAAGAGAATGTAACTGTGACAAGGTAAACCACGACAAAACACTACTGAAATATTCCGACTCTTGCACTTCAATGAAAGAAAACCAAAATGAACTTTGAAAAATCATGAAAATGTAAGTGTGACAAGGTAAACCACGACAAAACACTACTGAAATATTCCAAGTCTTGCATTTCAATGCAAGAAATCCAAAATGAACTTTGAAAAATCAAGGGAATGTAACTGTGACATGGTAAACCACGACAAAATACTACTGAAATAATCCCACTCTTGCATTTCAATAAAAGAAATTCAAAATGAACTTTGAAAAATCAATAAAATGTAACTGTGACAAGGTAAACCACAACAAAACACTACTGAAATATTCCAACTCTTGCATTTCAACTAGAGAAATCCAAAATGAACTTTGAAAAATCATGAAAATGTAACTCTGACAAGGTAAACCATGACAAAACACTACTGAAATATTCCAACTCTTGCATTTCAATGAAAGAAAACTCAAAATGAACATTGAAAAATCAAGAAAATGTAACTGTGACAAGGTAAACGACGACAAAACACTACTGAAATAATACATCTTGCATTTCAATGAAAGAAATTCAAAATGAACTTTGAAAAATCAAGAGAATGTAACTGTGACAAGGTAAATCACGACAAAACACTACTGAAATATTCCAACTTTTGCATTTCAATGAAAGAAACTCAAAATGAACTTTGAAAAATCATGAGAATGTAAGTGTAACAAGGTAAACCACGACAAAACACTAATGAAATAATCCAACTCTTGCATTTCAATGAAAGAAATTCAAAATGAACTTTGAAAAATCAAGAAAATGTAACTGTGACAAGGTAAACCAGGACAAAACACTACTGAAATATTCCAACTCTTGCATTTAAATGAAAGAAATTCAAAATAAACTTTGAAAAATCAAGAAAATGAAAGTGTGACAGGGTAAAGCACGACAAAATACTACTGAAATAATTCAACTCTTGCATTTCAACGAGATAAATCCAAAATGAACTTTGAAAAATCAAGAGAATGTAACTGTGACAAGGTAAACCACGATAAAACACTACTGAAATATTCCAGCTCTTGCATTTCAATGAAAGAAATCCAAAATGAACTTTGAAAAATCAAGAAAATGTTAGTGTGACAAGGTAAACCATAACAAAACACTACTGAAATATTACAACTCTTGCATTTCAATGAAAGAAATCAAAAATGAACTTTGAAAAATCAATAAAATGTAAGTGTGAGAAGGTAAACCATAACAAATCACTACTGAAATATTCCAACTCTTGCATTTCAATGAAAGAAATCTAAAATGAACTTTGAAAAATCTATAGAATGTAAGTGTGACAAAGTAAACCACGACAAAACACTACTAAAATATCCCAACTCTTGCATTTCAATGAAAGAAATCCAAAATGAACTTTGGAAAATCATGAGAATTTAACTGTGACATGGTAAACCATGGCAAAACACTACTGAAATAATCCCACTCTTGCATTTCAACGAAAGAAATCCATAATGAACTTTGAAAAATCAAGAGAATGTAACTGTGACATGGTAAGCCATGGCAAAACGCTACTGAAATATTCCAACTATTGCATTTCAGGGAATGAAATCAAAAATGAACTTTGAAAAATCAAGAGAATGTAAGTGTGAGAAGGTAAACCATGACAAAACGCTACTGAAATATTCCAACTCTTGCATTTCAACGAAAGAAAACCGAAATGAACTTTTAAAAATCTATAGAATGTAAGTGTGACAAAGTAAACCACGACAAAACACTACTAAAATATCCCAACTCTTGCATTTCAATGAAAGAAATCCAAAATGAACTTTGGAAAATCATGAGAATGTAACTGTGACAAGGTAAAACACAACAGAACAATAGTGAAATATTCCAACTCTTGCACTTCAATGAAAGAAATTCAAAATGAACTTTGAAAAATCATGAAAATGTAACTCTAACAAGGTAAACCACGACAAAACACTACTGAAATATTCCAACTCTTGCATTTCAATAAACTAAATATTCCAACTCTTGCATTTCAATGAAAGAAATCCAAAATGAACTTTGAAAAATCAAGAAAATGTAAGTGTGACACGGTAAACCATAGCAAAAGACTAATGAAATATTCCAACTCTTGCATTTCAATGAAAGAAAACCAAAATGAACTTTGAAAAATCTATAGAATGTAAGTGTGACAAGGTAAACCACGACAAAACACGACTAAAATATTCCAACTCTTGCATTTCAATGAAAGAAATTCAAAATGAACTTTGAAAAATCATGAAAATGTAACTCTAACAAGGTAAACCATAGCAAAACACTAATGAAATATTCCAACTCTTGCATTTCAATGAAAGAAATTCAAAATGAACTTTGAAAAATCATGAAAATGTAACTCTAACAAGGTAAACCATGGCAAAACACTACTGAAATATTCCAACTCTTGCATTTCAATGAAAGAAAGTCAAAATGAACTTTGAAAAACAAGAAAATGTAACTGCGACAAGGTAAACCACGACAAAACACTACTGAAATATTCCAACTCTTGCATTTCAACGAAAGAAACTCAAAATGAACTTTGAAAAATCAAGAGAATGTAACTTTGACAAGGTAAACCACGAAAAAACACTACTGAAATAATCCAACTCTTGCATTTCAATGAAATAAATTCAAAATGAACTTTGAAAAATTAAGAGAATGTAACTGTGATAATGTAAACCATAACAAGACACTACTGAAATATTCCAAATCTTGCATTTCAATGAAAGAAATTCAAAATAAACTTTGAAAAAACAAGAGAATGTAACTGTGACAAGGTAAAGCACGACAAAATACTACTGAAATAATTCAACTCTTGCATTTCAACGAGATAAATCCAAAATGAACTTTGAAAAATCAAGAGAATGTAACTTTGACAAGGTAAACCACGATAAAACACTACTTAAATATTACAACTCTTGCATTTCAACTAAATAAATCCAAAATTAACTTTGAAAAATCAAGAAAATGTAAGTGTGACAAGGTAAACCACAACAAAACACTACTGAAATATTCCAACTCTTGCATTTCAATGAAAGAAATCTAAAATGAACTTTGAAAAATCAAGAGAATGTAAGTGTGAGAAGGTAAACCATAACAAAACACTACTGAAATATTCCAACTCTTTCATTTCAATGAAAGAAATCTAAAATGAACTTTGAAAAATCTATATAATGTAAGTGTGACAAAGTAATCCTCAACAAAACACTACTAAAATATCCCAACTCTTGCATTTCAATGAAAGAAATCCAAGATGAACTTTGGAAAATCATGAGAATGTAACTGTGACATGGTAAACCATGGCAAAACACTACTGAAATAATCCCACTCTTGCATTTCAACGAAAGAAATCCAAAATGAACTTTGAAAAATCAAGAGAATGTAACTGTGACATGGTAAGCCATGGCAAAACGCTACTGAAATATTCCAACTATTGCATTTCAGGGAATGAAATCCAAAATGAACTTTGAAAAATCAAGAGAATGTAACTGTGAGAAGGTAAACCATGACAAAACACTACTGAAATATTCCAACTCTTGCATTTCAACGAAAGAAAACCGAAATGAACTTTTAAAAATCTATAGAATGTAAGTGTGACAAAGTAAACCACGACAAAACACTACTAAAATATCCCAACTCTTGCATTTCAATGAAAGAAATCCAAAATGAACTTTGGAAAATCATGAGAATGTAACTGTGACATGGTAAACCACAACAGAACACTAGTGAAATATTCCAACTCTTGCACTTCAATGAAAGAAATTCAAAATGAACTTTGAAAAATCATGAAAATGTAACTCTAACAAGGTAAACCACGACAAAACACTACTGAAATGTTCCAACTCTTGCATTTCAATAAACTAAATATTCCAAGTCTTGCATTTCAATGAAAGAAATCCAAAATGAACTTTGAAAAATCAAGAGAATGTAACTGTGACAAGGTAAACCATAGCAAAACACTAATGAAATATTCCAACTCTTTCATTTCAATGAAAGAAATCCAAAATGAACTTTGAAAAATCTATAGAATGTAAGTGTGACAAGGTAAACCACGACAAAACACTACTGAAATATTCCAACTCTTGCATTTCAATGAAAGAAATTAAAAATGAACTTTGACAAATCATCAAAATGTAACTCTAACAAGGTAAACCATGGAAAACACTACTGAAATATTCCAACTCTTGCATTTCAATGAAATAAATCCAAAATGAACTTTGAAAAATCATGAGAATGTAACTGTGACAAGGTAAACCATAGCAAAACACTACTGAAATATTCCAACTCTTGCATTTCAATGAAAGAAATCTAAAATGAACTTTGAAAAATCTATAGAATGTAAGTGTGACAAAGTAAACCACGACAAAACACTACTGAAATATTCCAACTCTTGCATTTCAATGAAAGAAATCTAAAATGAACTTTGAAAAATCATGAGAATGTAACTGTGACATGGTAAACCATGGCAAAACACTACTGAAATAATCCCACTCTTGCATTTCAATGAAAGAAGTCCAAAATGAACTTTGAAAAATCAAGAGAATGGAACTGTGACATGGTAAACCATGGCAAAAAACTACTGAAATAATCCCACTCTTGCATTTCAAAGAAAGAAACCCAAAATGAACTTTGAAAAATCAAGAGAATGTAACTGTGACATGGTAAACCATGGCAAAACGCTACTGAAATATTCCAACTATTGCATTTCAGGGAATGAAATCCAAAATGAACTTTGAAAAATCAAGAGAATGTAACTGTGAGAAGGTAAACCATGACAAAACACTACTGAAATATTCCAACTCTTGCATTTCAACGAAAGAAAACCGAAATGAACTTTTAAAAATCAAGAAAATGTTACTGTGACAAGGTAAACCACAACAAAACACTACTGAAATATTCCAACTCTTGCATTTCAATGAAAGATATTCAAAATGAACTTTTAAAAGTCATGAAAATGTAACTCTAACAAGGTAAACCATTACATAACACTACTGAAATATTCCAACTCTTGCATTTCAATAAAAGAAATTCAAAATGAACTTTGAAAAATCAAGAAAATGTAACTGTGATAAGGTAAACCACAACAAAACACTACTGAAATATTCCAACTCTTGCATTTCAATGAAAGAAATCCAAAATGAACTTTGAAAAATCAAGAGAATGTAACTGTGACAAGGCAAGCCATGACAAAACACTACTGAAATATTCCAACTCTTGCACTTCAATGAAAGAAAACCGAATGAACTTTGAAAAATCAAGAAAATGTAAGTGTGACATGGTAAACCATGGCAAAACGCTACTGAAATATTCCAACTGTTGCATTTTAAGGAATGAAATCAAAAATGAACTTTGAAAAATCAAGAGAATGTAACTGTGATAAAGTAAACCATGGCAATAAACTACTGAAATATTACAATTCTTGCATTTCAAAGAAAGAAAACCGAAATAAACTTTGAAAAATCAAGAAAATGTAACTGTGACAAGGTAAACCACGACGAAACACTACTGAAATATTCCAACTCTTGCATTTCAATGAAAAAAATTCAAAATGAAGTTTGAAAAGTCATGAAAATGTAACTCTAACAAGGTAAACCACGACAAAACGCTACTGAAATATTCCAACTCTTGCATTTCAATGAAAGAAACTCAAAATGAACTTTGAAAAATCAAGAAAATGTAACTGTGACATGGTAAACCACGACAAAACACTAATAAAATATCCCAACTCTTGCATTTTAATGAAAGAAATCCAAAATGAACTTTGAAAAATCAAGAGAATGTAACTGTGACATGGTAAACCACGACAAAACACTAGTGAAATAATACCACTCTTGCATTTCAATGAAAGAAATTCAAAATGAACTTTGAAAAATCAAGAAAATGTAACTGTGACAAGGTAAACCACGACAAAACACTACTGAAATATTCCAACTCTTGCATTTTAATAAAAGAAATTCAAAATGAACTTTGAAAAGTCAAGATAATGTAACTGTAACAAGGTAAACCACGACAAAACACTAGTGAAATAATCCCACTCTTGCATTTCAATGAAAGAAATTCAAAATGAACTTTGAAAAATCAAGAAAATGTAACTCTGACAAGGTAAACCATGACCAAACACTACTTAAATTATTCAACTCTTGCATTTAAATAAAAAGAATTCATAATGAACTTTTATAAATCGAGAGAATATAACCGTGATAAGGTGAACCACCGCAAAACACTACTGAAATATTTTAACTCTTTTACTTTAATAAAAGAAATTCAAAATGAACTTTGAAAAATCAAAAGAGTGTAACTGTGACAAGGTAAACCAGAGCAAAACACTACTGAAATAATCCAACTCTTGCATTTCAATGAAAGAAATTCAAAATGAACTTTGAAAAATCAAGAAAATGTAACTGTGACAAGGTAAACCACAACCAAACAATAGTGAAGTATTCCAACTCTTGCTTTTCAACTGAAAGAAATTCAAAAATGAACTTTGAAAAATCATGAAAATGTAACTCTAACAAGGTAAACCACGACAAAACACTACTGAAATATTCCAACTCGTGCATTTCAACGTGATAAATCCAAAATGAACTTTGAAAAATCAGGCCTTTGGGGTGCCAGGGACCCTTTGGAAGGGGGGAGGGGCCGGGGAGGGGGTCGTTCTGTGTCTCAACGCACAAAAAAAATATTAAAAAATGGGGGAGGGAAGAGGAGTAAGGGAGGGGGAGGAGGGGAGGAGGAGGAGGGGAGGAAGGGAGGGGAGGGGAGGGGAGGGGAGAAGGGGAGGGGGAGGGAGGTGAGAGGAGGGGAGGGGGAGGGGAGGGGAGGGGAAGGTGAGGAGGGGGATGGAGGGAGAGGGGCCTTTTGGGGGCCAAAGGCGGGAGGGGCCCTTTGGTGCCAGGGGGGGGGGGTCTGGGGGCCCCTTGAGGGCCGGGTGGCCCTTTGGGAGCCTGATGGATCTTTGAGGACCTGGGGACTTCCTTCGGGGTTGGGGTAGGGGGATTGGAACCCTTTGGGGTTGGGGTATAGGACCTCACAACACTGTTCAAATGGAACTTGTGTATTATAACGACCACAGAGTTTCACCATTAAATTCTCTTCAAAAATCATATTTTGTACTGTCTCTAACTGTTTGGCCGAAATAATTCCCTAAAATGGCTAAAACGGTCTCGCCTAATTAATCCCTAAACGTAATTCAGCATGTTCCTTTTGTTTAGCATCCCTGCGCTGGCGTACTTCAATTATTTGGAAACCTGATTCCCGCGTTAAAACAATTCATCGCTAAGATCAAAACATTGCCTCGGAAACGATTCTCTTGTTAGAAGTCCAAATTAATTTCCCTTTCGTGAATCAATTCTCTTTAGAACAACAAATTAATTCCCATTTCGTGTCGATCAATCAATCATGACATCATCTGTCACGTATGATCTAAACTTTGTCTCGGAGACAATTCTCTTTGGAAATGCATCAAAGACATTAATTAACTTGACGTCATCTGTCAGACATTCCCTGGAAACAATTTGATTAATGACTGACAGCACAGGTGTTCCCCGGAAACTCATAACATTTGGCTTGAACAACATATATTGGAAACACGCGATCTCCCCGAAACTCATAACATCTGCATTGAACAACAACAAGAAGGGAGTGACAAAGTTCCTGTTTTTCCATTCTCACTGACAAAATCCATAAACCATCCATAAATTGACCAACACACATAACCATCCATGAAAACAGACATAAATGTGACAAAATTCCTGTTTTTTCATTCTCACTGATAAAATCCATAAAACCATCCATAAATGTGACAAAATTCCTGTTTTTCAAATTCTCAATGACAGAAACCATAAAAACATCAAATAAATCGATCAACACACATAACCATCCATAAAAACAGACATAAATCGACCAACACACATAACCATCCATGAAAACAGACATAAATGTGACAAACTTCCTGTTTTTTCATTCTCACTGACAAAATCCATAAAACCATCAATAAATCGACCTACACACATAACCATCCATAAACTATGTAAAAAAAAGTTATAGGTGGCAGCAGGGGTGTCACGTGGGACCTCCTGAGGCATCTCTACTCATTTGAACTTAAAACCAATGCATATTAAAACATAGATGAAAACATAAACAATCTTTTCCTCGTGGGAAGAGATTAACTGCATTTGGTTCTTTAAAGCGATTCAGTGAAACGACTTAAAAAACATACTTTCTCGTTAATTTCTGGAAAAAATTGCTGATGTCAACAGCTTTTAGTTATAATAAATAATTAGCCTACATATATAAAGTAGACTTCCCTTACGTTTAAGTGGGTATCCACGGTAGAGGCCTCCAGGGCAAAACTAAAAAAAACGGGATTTAGGTTGAAGTGGGAGTTTAATTCTGTATAAAATTGGACTTCGACAAATTCATACTCGATTTGTCCTTTTGATAAGTCTCTGGGATGAAAATTTCCCATAGTCCATCCTTGTGTCCAAGTTTTTTATGTTTAGAAATTTATTTCTGAAGATTGTTTGGGATCCATTGACCAAAAATATACTTTATTTTAGCCTCCAAGATACGAGAAGCGTCCATCCATTAACCAAAATTATACTTTATTTTAGCCTCCAAGATACGAGAAGCGTCCAGCCGACTTAGCAGCTGAGGGTGATCCTCAATCGTTGTCTGCCGTTTCTAGTTACACAGTCGTGTCTTTATCTCAGTCGTTTAATTAACGCAAGATTGCGTTAATTAAACTTGGTCCTAACGTAAGTTTATCGGATAAACCTATTTTGCGCCCCCCTAAGAAATCCTGGATCCGCCCCTGTTAGATAGGATATATTCTCAAAGGGTTCAGCTCCTAGTTCTTGTTTTAAGTTACCTCAAATTGATTCTTATGACCATGACTAATATTCGCTTTTTTAGCCTAAGACTACATCCCTTCCAGCTTCAATAAATAGTAATTTAATTGATTTTATTAATTTCTATTACTTTTATAAATTATGTTCATTTTTATTAATTTTAAATTTTTAATAGTTTTATTGATTTTTATTAATTTTAAATGTTTCATTTATTTTTATTAATAAAATATAAAATTAGAAGAAAAAATGTTTTACCTTTTCTCTCGATTAATTTTTAAGTAAGCGTAAGTGATGATGGTGACGCAAATTAAAGGAACAAAAACGGAATTTTTTTTTGGGGGGGGGGGCGGGGCTGGGGGAGGGGGGGGGGTCTGGAGGCTTCCCTTGACTGTTTATATAAATTGTATTATTCATTTTTAAAACGAGTTTGTTTTTTGCCTTTTGTTTTCTAAACGTTTCATCTTATATCTGTTATATATTGTTTTAAGTTCTTTAAATGATGAGGGTGACGCAAAATAACACAAAATACTAAAGTATGCCTTTTGAAATCCCAAATTTTAGCTCTTTTTGTTTTTTTTTCTTTGCATTAAATAGATGGGCGGAGGGCAAAATAGTGACGAGGAGTTAGGTGAACATTCATCTTTTGAAGGTGCCCTCTTCCAAACACAAATTCTGTTTCCACCCTTGTAATGTAATGTGTAAGATCGCAATTAAAATATGCACTGTGATCATAAGAAATCTCAATGAACATACATTTAAAAACGTAGACAGGGATGAATCAGCGACAAGTAAATTTTGTTGTCTTTGATTTTATTTTTAATACAAGTATTCGGTTCTGATATAACTGAGTGCATCAGAATAAAAAAAAAAGAAAACCCAACCCATTATTCATTCTATCAGGGATTTATGTTGTTATATTCACAACAGAACTCCCTACGTCATCACAAACTAATAGTAGAGAGGTTTTTGAAGGGGTAGGCTATAAACAAATAACCTTAAAACAAAATGATAGGAACATCGAATGAATTTCAAGGAAGAAAAATTTGTTTTCATACTGCTAATCAAATCAACAGAAATTAGTACTACTGATTTGGGGCCCCTCCTAAGATCAGGGTGGAGTTATAGCCCCCCCCAACCCCTCCCCCCTCAAATGATGCCCCTGATTGAATAGTGCTTTTGCATCAGAAAAAAAATGTTATGTTAAACAACAATACAGCTGCGGGAATTTTCATTCTGCTAATATCTAAAACTAATTTTGAGCTTCTTCTATAATTGCAGTTACTGAAACTCCAGGCACAAAATCATGATCTCCTTAATATGACCGGTTTTCAGGAGTATATAAAGCTATGCCCGGTTGACCACCCGCTGGGTGAAAAAAAGGAGGAATAACTATTTTCTCTAAAGATTACCTATCTCCTACCCTTATCCATGTACTAGGTCTAGGTGATTGCGATGAAATCATTTGGATATCTACAAAGCCCAAATGCCTACCGCGGCCTTACACTAATCTAATAATTTGCTCTTTTTATTATTCACCCGGACAGAATGTTTGTTCTCGTCGTAATTTTCATGACAGGCTACAAGCAAATCTTGACTTTGTGACAAAGAATTATCCAAATGCCGGCATCTTTATAGCAGGAGACGCGAACGAACTAAGTCTTAATTATATGTGCAATGATCAGAAGCTAAAGAAAATTGTTGATTTTCCCAACTACAAAAAGTGGTACCAGTTTGGATGTTATTTGCACAAACCTTAAAACCTATTACAATATTCCGACTGGCCTCCTCCTCCCTTGGGGGTATCTATCATTTCATACTACATTGGAAACCACTGCTAGTTTTAAAAACAAAATACTCAGTTTCTGAATTTTCACACCGACAAATAACAAGTCAAGGTCTTTTTGATTTTAGGTCTTGGATTACGTCCGAGAGTTGGAATGATGTTTTGTCGTGTGTAAATCCTAATTCAAGGGTTAGCTTGTTTCAAACAAAACTATTGACAAATTACCAAAATTGTTTCCCAGAGTTTACCAAGACAGTATGTTCCTCAGATAAACTTTAGATTAATGAAAAAAAAGGACTATTCCATTTAAAACTAAAACTTGTTTGTCTTGGAAAGAAAGAGGAAGCCTTAACTCTCCGTTAACAAATTAAGAAAGAAATACGTCTTGCTGCTTATCATTATGGTAAGAATAAATTAAATTAATTAAAACAGAGCAAACCTCAACAATGGTTTAAGAAAGTGAAATAAATAGGGGGTCGGTCGTACAAGAACCTTGATTTTCTTCTGCATGAACCAACTGAACAGACAGTAAATGAGCTGAATAAACACCTTACTGGCATTGTACAAACGTCCCCCCTCTCTCGGAAAATCAGCTAATCCCTGTAACTCCAATAGATAAAATCCAGGAAATTTCGGTGAAGCAAATACTAAAAAAAATACAGAATCTGAAAAAACTAATATCTGTCCCATTGATCTAATAAAAGCATTCCCTGATAAACTATCAACACCCTTGTTAGAATTTTTAATGATAAAAGTAGTTCCAGATGCTACCCATCCTGCTGGAACCTGGGTTCTATTACTCCAATCCAAAAGAAGGGAGGTGTGAACGATTTTACTGGAGTTCAACTAATCACCTTAAACCCAGTTTTTTTTCTAAAATGTATGAGGGTTTCTTAGCTAATTGGTTAAAGGCAGCGATTCTTGAACTTACTGACTTACAACAATGTGGATACCTGAAGGAAACATCTGCTTCACACTATCTTGTTAGTCTTCTTGACACCATTCTTAAAAACTTTGAAAACCCTGATACTTGGTTCAATCTTGTACTAATAGATCTCCAGAAAGCGTTCGACCTAATTGACCATAATATCCTCCTAAATAAACTGCTGGCGGTGTTTCATGTGAGTCCCTTTTTAGTTAGAGTTTTTGCCTCTTTTTTGACAAATCATTTTCAATTGCTTAAATATAAAGATGTTAATTCCGATCCCCTCCCTATCTTTTGTGGGGTGCCCCAAGGAGCTCTGATAGGTTCCATT
This sequence comes from Artemia sp. Qi Xiang Cuo, assembly GCF_049724085.1. Lineage (NCBI taxonomy): Eukaryota > Metazoa > Arthropoda > Branchiopoda > Anostraca > Artemiidae > Artemia > Artemia sp. Qi Xiang Cuo. The sequence continues at coordinate 14,015,562 of NC_142806.1, forward strand.
TTATTTCTTATAATAATTAATAGCCTCATGACTGATCACAAAGAGTAATGGAAGCATGTGGACAACCTATCTGCACTTGGGGTCTGTAGACGAACTATAAATCCTCAATTATTACATTACTTGACGATGTCACGCAGGAGGCTTCTTTGTCGAAGATGAAAGTTAACACTAATAAATTGTCAGTTATGACAGTTAATTTTTTATTTTTAGTCACTCCCTTCTTTAACAAACCCCATTCCTCCCAAAATCTTTGTCACATGCATTAAACTACTTGGGCTGACAATAACTCTTGACTTGAAGTGGGATGCATATGTTCAAAATATCCTAATACAAGCTTCCCTTTCGATTTCCCTTCTAAAACTTTTGTTAAAATTTTTTTGCCCCCTACGGATCTTCTCCAACTTTATTGTTCTTTTATTCGGCCATTACTGGAGTTTACTCGTCCAGTTTGGCATTTTGGTTGTTCTTCGGAGCATATTTATAAGTTTGAAAATGTCCAAAAACGAGCACTTGGAATCATAAATGGTGAAGGGAAGGTTCCATATCATTATCTAATGGGTAAGTTCAAGCTCACCTCGTCCGACGAGAGAAGGAGCCTCCTATACCTTCATTTCAGTACCAAGACCCTGTCTGTTCCTCGATTACGTTCGATTATCCCCAAACTCTACCTTTCCAAGCACAACAGACCGTCCTGTATAAAATCCCAAAATTTCCCAAAACTGATTTCCATCCGCGCTGAACATGAAAGATATCGGAAGAGTTTTGTTCCGAGTTTTGTTGAGTTATGTAATAGCCAGGAAAATTAGTCTTTAATTTTTTAGTTATCGACTTATTTTCTTATTTTGACTTTTTAACTACGTTTCGACTCATCATATTTTGTATATATTTTCATTAATTTTATTATTTTCTATTTTTTTTTTACATTCTAATCAAGTGTTGACTTTTTCCATATGTTTTTTTTACAATTAATTACGTTTGACGTGACCTTCACGTTCTTTTTGATGATGATGATATATATATATATATATATATATATATATATATATATATATATATATATATATATATATATATATATATATATATATATATATATATATATATATATATATATATAATATATATATATATATATATATATATATATATATATATATATATATATATATATACATATATATATATATATATATATATATATATATATATATATATATATATATATATATATATATATATATATATATATATATATATATATATAGTGCTTTTATAAAATATATAGTGTGTTTTTTTAAGGTAAAATTCAAATTTGGCAAACATGCTGCGAAAATTTTTTTAAAAATAAAATCCTATTCTATGTGGCTAATGGCAGAGGGAGGGAGAGATAAAGGTGTTTTATGGGGATATTATTCATTGCTTTTATGGGTGAAAACCTTTTTGGTCAATGGTTATATCATTAGTTCGCGAATGGATTATGCAAACTGGGATGTGGAAGTATACCTTGAACTAATGAAGTCCCAAACTCAAAACCAACTTTTCTATCTAAAATTGGAAACTGGGAACAATACAATTCCCAGAGGTGTGATTGCTAATCCTAAAGTCTACTATACATTGGCCCACAATGAGAACGTAAAGCCATTTAATTATCATTTAATTTCTAAGTGGAACATATGTATACACCACGCTCTGTATCTATCCATAGATCGTTCCATGTACAAAATTGGCTTAAGCTAGGATGTCATATATCCCTACTTATTTTCTATAAAACTTCCCTAAATTAAAGTTTTCTAATGAAAATACTCAGTTTTTACATCGAATTTTGTCTCTTTCAGAGTTCTGTGTTCAGAGTTCATAGATAGCAGCAACAAATTCGAAAAAATGAAAGAAAAAATTCAAAATCACTTCCTCTCCTTTGTTCCCTCACCAGCTCGAGTAACTACTTCCCCATTAGTCAATTTTAGTGAAGAATGTACCACCATGACTTATCTCTAGGACTTTTATTCAGAAGTTTGAAACACAAATTATTTTGTTAGTTCAACTCCAGCGTAAGCAAGACTGGAACTTTTTATATTCATCGGTAATTCTCACCTCATCTTAAATAGTAGATGCTCCTTACCAAGATATGCATAAATTTTTATAAGCATCATTTTGTGTTTCAACCTTGGGAGATAAGATTCCTTATCGCCTGATCCTTCTGCTCAAACAACCACCAAAGTTTCGGAAAATCTAGATAGGGACACATATGTAAAAAGGGGCAAAGATCGGTAAACTACGCCTTAATGAATCATTCTGTTGCTAATACCATATTTCAGTGCAAACCAAGTCATCTTCTGACATGACACTCCAATGACAATGTTACTCGCGTCCAAATTCACTTCCTTCTCGTTGGCCAATGCTGAAGAAACTAGATATTGGACTCTTAGTATCGAATATTCTTTTAAAAGCACAAACACAAGCCCAAAATTGGATACAGTTTGACGTGTACATTGCAAAAAGCACCTTTACCTATAAAGTGAACAAACGTGTTTTGAAAGTATAGTCGAGATAGTATAAGACAACCAGACTGGTTTTGAGGCACTTTCATCATAACATGTTTTTTTTTCTTTTTTTTGGCAATCGATATTTTTTTCTGATCTGTACCATTCATTGCGATCGTAGCTTTCAAATGTGAAACTTAACTCCAGTTTTGGATCGAAAAATAAACTATTTCTGTAAAATCTGAGCTAATAAGGGTTTTTGACCGTAAACGCTAGTTTTTTGTAAGAAATTATGGAAAATACAATTCTCTGGTTCAAATGTGAAACTTAAGTCCATTTTTTGATCGAAAAATGAAACTAATTCCGTAAAATCTGATCTAATAAGGGTTTTTGACCATAAACTCTAGTTTTTTGTAAGAAAATTATGGAAAATACAATTCTCTGGTTCAAATGTGAAACTTAAGTCCATTTTTGTATCGAAAAATAAAACTATTTCTGTAAAATCTGCGCTAATAAGGGTTTTTGACCGTAAACTCTAGTTTCTTGTTAGAAAATTATGGAAAATACAATTCTCTAGTTCAAATGTGAAACTTAAGTCCAGTTTTGAATACTCATAATGATGAGGACTGATGGTTCTAATTCAATATTTTTTTCATAAAACAAACTTTTTTCTAAACTTCAAAATTATTCAACTTTATTTATTTTTTATCCTTTTCTTTTGTACGTATCTTAAAATGACAAAATATCTTTCTTGAATTCACCTCTTGGATACAAAATACAGAAATTAAAAAAATTTGTAATTTCCAGACTTCATTTGCATGCAATAGATACCGAGAGTTCTATGAGTCCTCCCCGCAATGAATTCTAAGGGTTTCATGACTCCTTCCCATAATGAATCCAGATGGTTTTAGGAGTCATCCCCCTAGCCATAACTTCATTCAACCTTGAGCGAAGGTATACAAGTTTGATGATGTATTTCTCTTCTTAACAACTATATTAATAACTTCCAAGATGATAGGACTCTATGACACAGAATTTATCGGTTTGAAAAAATCATCTTGTGGTGTTATATTTGAATTTGCATTTTTGTTATTGTCAATGGAACTCCAAGAAATTGACTGTTATAATTGGATAGTGAACTATATCATGTTTGAGTATGATAAAAGCAGGAATTTGCGTACATCTACTGTCAGACACACTATTTCCGTAAAATCTGAGCTATTAAGGGTTTTTGACCGCAAACTCTAGTTTTTTGTAAGAAAATTACGGAAAATACAATCCTCTGGTTAAAATGTGAAACTTAAGTCTAGTTTTGGATAAAATTAAACTATTTCTGTAAAATCTAAACTAATAAGGGTTTTTGACCGTAAACTCTAGTTTCTTATAAGAACATTATGGAAAATGCAATTCACTGGTTCAAATTTGAAACTTAAGTCCATTTTTGGATACTCATAATGATGAGGACTGATGGTTCTAATTCAATAGTTTTTTCATAAAAACAAACTATTTTTTTAAACCTTAAAATTTTTCAACTTTATTTTTTATTTATTTATTTATTTTTTGTACGTATCTTAAAATGACAAAATATGCTTACGGCTCTAACAATTGTACGCTATGATTGCTCAGAGACACGATGTGGCTTTCCCACTGGTATTTACGTCCGGTTATCAACACTACCTAGTCTATTGAATGTATTAAATCAGTATTTTTTACGCAGTGGAACGATAAACACATATGTCATATCTTTAAAAAAAAGTGATGATGGAGCATTTTAATAAAGTGTGTTCACATAACAATGTTATTGTAGCATTGAATGCCGACAAGGAGAAGTATTTAAACTATGAAACAAGTACAAGTGGCAGGAATTTTGGAAATGTATGACTAAATTCTGTATCAACATCGTTTTCTCGGAAACATAGGATAAAATATCAGATAAAATTGACAAAATCTAAGCATCAGATTTCTTAAGTTCTATATCAACATCCCTTTCTCGCGTACATAGTATAAAATTGACAAAATATAAGTATCAGAGTGAATAATTTATTTTTTATAAACACCTTTTATCAGTTACAACAATTATAATTAAAAAAATCTAAATATCTGAGTGAATAAATGCTTTTTCAGAATCTTTTGTCGGATATGTTGAATAAAATTGACAAACTCTAAATATCAGAATGAACAAATGCTTTAACTACATCTTTTGTCGGTTATGTTGGATAAAATTGACAGAATCTAAATATCAGAATTATTAAATTCTATATCAACATCCCTTTCTCGGATACATGGGATAAAATTGACAAAATCTAGTATCCGAGTGAAAAGATTCATTATCAACATCCTTTGTCGGATATGACGGATAAAAATGACAGAATCTAAGCATCAGAGTGATTAAATTCCATATCAACATCCCTTTCTCAGATACATGGGATAAAATTGACAAAATCTAAGTATCAGAGTGAATAAACGCTTTATCAACATCCTTGAAATACATTATCAACATTATTTGTCGGCTATATCGGATAAAATTGACAAAATCTAACTATCAGGTTGATTAAATTCTAAATCTACATCCCTGTTGATGTGCTAATATGTTAATATTTTTGAGATGTTAATTTAGACTGGTTTACGTGAACGCGCGTAACCCAGTCTAAATTAACCTTAAAAAATGAAATAAAGCTATGTCGACTTTGCATGTCTCTCTCACTGTCTATCCGCCGTCGTGGTGTACACTCCATGTCTTTCTCGGTTTTCGTGTCTAAATCTACGTATTTGTATGTGTTTTTATCTATCTCACTCTTTTTGCCTGTGTGTCTGGGCGGGTGTTTGCTTATTCCAATGCATGTCTAAGTGAACTTAAATTAACTCAAATTTTTGAATATCTCTCTCACTATGACTGTGTGCCTGAGCGGGTGTAGTGCCATCTATAACCGGTCTAACCAAAATTAAACGTAATTTACTAATTAATGATTAACTAAAAAAAAAAAAAAAAAAAAAAAAAAAACACTTAATAATAATAATGATAAAAAACGAAAACCACTAAAAAACAAAAAAAATCAATCTCTCATCAATTCATTTAATAATAATAGTAAAGATAAATAATAATAGTAAAGAAAAAAAGAAAAAAAAAGAAAAAACTATGAACCTTGACCTAACAAATATTTTTTCAATCTAGTTTTAAATAACCCCAGGTGCTCAGCCATCCGAATGCTCTTCGTAATAGAGTTCCACAAATTAGGTCCTGAAAATCTAGTATGGAAGCCGGCCTTGGTTCCACTTCTGGACTAACTTCTGGACTAACTTCATTCCAGCATTGATAAGCAAAAATTCCTATTTGGTAGTCTCGTAGCTGTCCTACATTCAACACTTGCAACTTGTTGAAGCAAGCTGAAGTGTTACTTACACCTTCCACATACCCACCAATAAGACGCATTGATCTATTTTGAAGAGTCTGAACAAGTTTAAAATTCACATAAAAATTACTTGCCCCTAACATACAGTCATACGAAGCATATGGGTGGATCAAAGCATGGTATAAAAGCAGTAAAACTCTCTGAGGTAAGAAATTTTTAAAACGACGAATCACTCAAAGGCCACTTGCAACCTTTGTGGTAACAACATTGCACTGGCGTTTCCACGAAAAATTACAATCAATGTAAAAACCTAAGTACCGGATTTCTCGAACTTGAACTACAGGCTTATTATTAAACAAAATTCTACCATCAATATCACTGGGCTTGCCTACTCTAGAATGTACAATAAAATTAGTCTTCGTAACATTAACTGAAAACAAACTCAAACTAGTAAAAACATGGAAATTTATCAGAACACAATTGACTTTCAGCACAAGACTATCCAATCAACGACTAGAAAACATAACTGCAGTATCATCAGCGAATGACGTTAAGCAACAATCTGGAAGAAAAAACCTCATTCTATCCACATAAACCAGATACAGAAATGGACAAAGGACCGATCCCTGTGGCACACCACACGACACTTGATAAGGGGAAGAAAAAGCATCATCAATCATCACTTTAATAGACCTCCCACACAAATAACTTTCAAACCACTTCAAACTCACTCCTTTAACACCTAAGCATTCTAATCTTTGCAATAAAATTTTAAAATCTATCGTGTCAAATGCTTTCCTAAAATCAAAAAATACTGTTAGGGGGATTTCACCTTTTACTAAACAATTATTTACAAAATCAACAAGATGAATAGCAGCATGACTAGTGGAATGACCTTTTCGAAACCCGAAATTGATATCACTGAGTAGGCTATGTTTCGTGAGATGATCATATAGACGGCGATGAATCACTTTTTCAAAAATTTTTGACAATAAAGGCAGTAACGATATTGGTCTCTAGTTACCGGCATCTGACCTGGCACCCCCTTTGTAAAGCGGGATAATTTTAGCTTGCTTCAACACTTCTGGTAAGGTCCCTGTTTCCATAGATAAATTAATAATATGGAGAATACATGGTAGTATATGCATTAACACAGCTTTAAAAGTTCTCAGATTCGCGCCATCTATCCCAGCAGAATTCGATTTTATATTATTCACTATTTTACTCAATTCATCACTTGTACACTTTTCAAACTGGAACTCAACAGTATCTCCACGAGAGTCCACAAATTCCTCGCTAAGAAAATTTTCCCTGTCACACCTTACACTCGCTTGAACAGACGAGCCAACCCGAGAATAAAAATTGCCAAAATGATTCGCGACTACATTTTTATCACTCACATAACTTCCGTTTATATCAATGCTAGGCGACTGACTACTTTTCTGATTTCCCATAAACTCATTAATAAACTGCTATGTGGCTTTGGTATCTCCCGTACTATCAGAATACTTTTCTTCAAAATACTTCTTCTTTGCTTGCCTTCTCATACTGTTCACCTTGTTTATCACTCGCTTGAACTCTGCAAAATCAGCGTTATCCTGACTATTGAGATATTGCTCATATAACAAGTTCCTTTTTTTTATCATGTCTAGTATTGCCTCCGTAATCCACGGCTTGTGGGGATCGTCCCTCTTTTGTTTGGTCAAGCGCAAGGGACATGTTAGTAGTAAGTATCTATTGAATTCCAGCCAATTACGTTCCTTCCGGTGTTATTTGCCCACTTTACGTTCCATGGCACCTTTCCAAGGCAGATAACTAGACTGGTTATTTGGCAGTGTATAATGTAGTCAAAAACATGTTTTGAGAGTATGGTCGTAATATTATAATTTAAAACAGACAGGTTTTTTTCTGTTATTATAGTTAATTGCACAATGAATGTACATCGTGAGTTCGCGTGCACATTTTTCTTAAAAACTGGTAAATTTAAAAAGGGGTAATGAGATTTGCGAATTTGAGTGTAGGATTCGTAAATTTGATCCTATTAAGGTGGAGAAAAAAGAAAAGGGTTTAGCATTTGCAAATACTTCAATGTGTTGTCAATGTGTAAATTTTTGAGGGAAAACCAAAAATACTCAGAATCGAAAATAAACAGGATCTGCCTCAAGGGGAAGGCTCAGAGGCCCTTCGTTCCCCCATTTCTGAGGGCAGGGGAAGGGGGGTCAATTTTAGAGGGAGAACCGAAAATACTCAGAATCGAAAATAAACGGGATCTGCCTCAAGGGCAAGGCTCAGAAGCCCCTCCTTCCCCCATTTCTGAGGGAAGGGGAGGGGGTGGGGGTCAATTTTGGAGGAAAACAAAAATGCTCAGAATCGAAGATAATTTCCATTCGCCTTAGTTTTTTTAACGATGCTCCTTATTTCTAGTTGAAAATGCTTATTTTTTAATTTAATTTGGAATGAAAAGTCAAACTCTAACATAAAGAAAAAGGTATTTTGAAGGGGGTAGCTAACTTCATATAAGGGATAATTTCCATTCGTCTTAGTTTTTAACGATGCTCCTTATTTGTAGTTGTAAATGCTTGTTTCTTAATTTAATTAGGAATGAAAAGTCAAACTCTAACATAAAGGACAAGGTATTTTGGAAAGGGTAGCTTACTTCATATACGGGATAATTTCCATTTGTCTTAGTTTTTAACGATGCTCCTTATTTCTAGTTGAAAATGCTTATTTTTTAATTTAATTGGGAATGAAAAGTCAAAGTCTAAAATAAAGAACAAGGTATTTCAGAGGGGGTAGCTCACCTCATATACGGGATAATTTCCATTCGTCTTAGTTTTTAACGATGCTCCTTATTTCTAGTTGAAAATGCTTATTTTTTAATTTAATTGGGAATGAAAAGTCAAGTTCTAACATGAAGAACAAGGTATTTCGGAGGGGGTAGCTCACCTCATATACGGGATAATTTCCATTCGTCTTAGTTTTTAACGATGCTCCTTATTTCTAGTTCAAAATGATCATTTTTCAATTTAATTGGGAATGAAAAGTCAAAGTGCCAGAATTGTTGAAATCCACTAGCTCAGAAGTGGGGTCTCAGTCCACAAGCCAGAATGGTTGAAATCCACTAGCTCCGAAGTGGGGTCTTAGTCAACCAGCCTGAATGGTTGAAATCCACTAGCTCAGAATTGGGGTCACAGTCGACCAGCCTGAATGGTGAAAATTCACTAGCTCAGAATTGGGGTCTTAGTCAACCAGCATGAATGGTCGAAATCTACTAGCTCAGTATTGGGGTATCAGTCCAACAGCCTGAATTGTGGAAATTCACTAGCTCAGAATTGGGGTCTTAGTCCACCAGCCTGAATGGTGGAAATTCACTAGCTCAGAATTGGGATCTTCTTTTACCAGCCTGAAAGGTGGAAATCCACTAGCTCAGTAATGAGGTCTTAGGCCACCAGCCTGAATGGTGGAAATCTACTAGCTAAGTATTGGGGTCTCAGTCCATCAGCCTGAATGGTGGAAATTCACTAGCTCAGAATTGGGGTCTTAGTCCTTCAGCCTGAATGGTGGAAATCCACTAGCTCAGTATTGGGGTCCTTAGTCCACCAGCCTGAATGGTTGAAATTCACTAGCTCAAAATTGGGGTCTTAGTCCACCAGCCTGAATGGTGGAAATCCACTAGCTCAGTATTGGGTCTTAGTCCACCAATCTGAATGGTGGAAATCCACCAGCTCAGTATTGGGGATTTCATTCCACCAGCCTGAATGTTGGAAATTCACTAGCTCAGAATGGGGGTCTTAGTCCACCAGCGTGAATGGTAGAAATTCACTAGCTCAAAATTGGGATTTTAGTCCACCAGCCTGAATGGTTGAAATTCACTAGCTCAGAATTAGGGTCTTAGTCAGTGTTCAGATTGGAGCACACACAGATATGACACATAGAGACGATATATGCACAGAGACAATACACACACACAGAGTCAGCACACACAGAGAGACGAGACACACACACAGAAATGACAAACACACATAGAGACTACACACACAAAGAGACGTCACACACACACAGATACTAAACAAACAGAGAGACTACACACAAATAGAGACAACACACACACACACACAGAGAACACAAACACACAGACACGACACACACACACAGAGTAAACACACTCACAGTGACGACTTACACATAGAGACGACACACACACACAGAGAACAAACACACAGAAACGACACGCATAGAGAGACGAAACACACACACAGAGACGACACACTCAAAGTGACGACTTACACATAGAGATGACACACACATAGAGACGACAAACACACAGAGACAACACACATAGAGAGACGACACGCACACAGAGACGACCAACACACAGTGACAACACACACACAGATACCAAACAAACAAAGAGACAACACACGCACAGAGAGGACAAACAAACAGAAACGACACACACATACAGAGACGACACACACATAGAGACAACACAGACACAGAGATTACAGACACAGAGATACGAAACACCCACAGAGACGACACGTGCACAGAGACGACACACACACAGAGTCCACTCACACACAGATAGGACAAACACACAGAGACGACAGAAACAAAGAGACGAATCACACACAGAGAGGACAAACACACAGAAACGACACATAGAGACGACACATGCATAGAGACGATACACAAATACTGAGTCAGCACACACAGAAAGATGAGACACACACACACACAGAAATGACAAACACACATAGAGACGACACACACAAAGAGACGTCACAAACACAGATACGAAACACACATAGAGACGACACACACATAGAGACAACACACACACAGAGACAACATCCACACAGAGACAACACACACACACACAGACGACACACACACAGAGACGACACACTCAAAGTGACGACTTACGAATAGAGACGAGACACTCAGAGACGACAAACACACAGAAATGACACACACACACAGAGACGACACACACATAGAGACAACACAGACACAGAGACGACACACACAGAGACGACAACATATAAAGAGACGACACGCACAGAGAGACGACAAACACACAGAGACAACACACACTCAGATACGAAACACCCACAGAGACGACACATGCACAGATACGACACACACACAGAGTCCACCCACACACAGAGAGGACAAACACACAGAGACGACAGACACAAACAAACGAATAACACAAAGAGAGGACAAACACACAGAAACGACACATAGAGACGACATCAGCACAGACACGATACACATACACAGAGTCAGCACACACAGAGAGACGAGACTCACACAAAGAAATGACAAACACACATAGAGACGACACACACAAAGGGACATCACACACAAACAGATACAAAACACACATAGAGACGACAAACACATAGAGACAAGACACACACAGAGACAAAATCCACACAGAGAAGACACACTCAAAGTGACGACTCAAACATAGAGACGACACACACACAGAGACGACAATCACACAGAAACGACAAACATAGAGAGACCATACACACACACAGAGATGACACACTCAAAGTGACGACTTACACATAGAGATGATACACACACACACAGAGACGACGAACACAAAGAGACAACACACATAGAGAGACGACACGCAAACAGAGACGACAAACACAGAAACACACAAAGAGACGACACACGCACAGAGAGGACAAACACACAGAAACAACTCTCACACACAGAGACGACACACACATAGAGACAACACAGACACAGAGATTACAGAAACACAGATACGAAACACCCAGAGAGACGACACATGCACAGAGACGACACACACAGAGTCCACTCACACACAGAGGACAAACCCACAGGGACGACAGACACAAAGAGACGAATCGCGCACAGAGAGGACAAACACACAGAAACGACACATAGAGATGACACATGCACAGAGACGATACACACGCACAGAGTCAACACATACAGAGAGACGAGACACACACACACACAGAAATAACAAACACACATAGAGACGACACACACAAAGAGACGTCACACACACAGATACGAAACACACATAGAGACGACACACACACATAGAGACAACAAACACACAGAGACAACATCCACACAGAGACGACACACACACACAGACGACACACACACAGAGACGATACACTCAAAGTAACGACTTACAAATAGAGACGACACACACAGAGACGACAAACACACAGAAACGACACACACATAGAGACAACACAGACACAGAGAGGACAAACACACAGAGACAACACACACACAGATGCGAAACACCAACAGAGACGACACATGCACAGAGACGACACACACACACAGAGTCTACTCACACAAAGAGAGGACAAACACACAGAGACGACAGACACAAAGAGATGAATCACACCCAGAGAGGACAAACACTCAGAAACGACACATAGAGACGACACGTGCACAGAGACGATACACACACACTTAGTCAACACACAGAGAGAGACGAGACACACACAGAAATGACAAACACACATAGAGACGACACACACAAAGAGACGTCACAAACACAGATACGAAACACACATAGAGACGACACACACACACAGAGACATCATCCACACAGAGACGACACACGCAAAGAGACGACATACACAAAGTGACGACAAACACATAGAGACCACACACACAGAGAGACGACACACACACAGAGACGACAAACACACAGAGACAACACACACACAGATACGAAACACACAAAGAGACGACACACACACAGAGAGGACAAACACACAGAAACGACACACACACACAGAGACGACGCACACTTAGAGACAACACAGACACAGATATGACAGACACACAGATACGAAACAGCCAGAGAGACGACACATGCACAGAGACGACACACACACAGAGTCCACTCACACATAGAGAGGACAAAAACTAAGAGACGACAGACACAAAAAGACGAATCACACACAGAGAGGACAAACACACAGAAACGACACATAGAGACGACACATGCACAGAGACGATACACACACAGAGTTAACACACACAGAGAGACAAGACACACACAGAGAAATGACAAACACAAGTGTGTGTGTGTGTGTTTGTCGCCTCTGTTTGTGTTTCGTCTCTGTGTGTCTTTCATCTCTGTGTCTGTGTTGTCTCTATGTGTGTGTCGTCTCTGTGCGTGTGTGTCGTTTCTGTGTATTTGTCCTCTCTGTGGTGTGTCGTCTCTGTGTGTGTGTGTCGTTTCTGTGTGGATGTTGTCTCTGTGTGCGTGTGTTATCTCTATGTGTGTGTCGTCTCTATGTGTGTTTCGTATCTGTGTGTGTGTGACGTCTCTTTGTGTGTGTCGTCTCTATGTGTGTTTGTAATTTCTGTGTGTGTGTCTCGTCTCTCTGTGTGGGTTGACTCTGTGTGTGTGTATCGTCTCTGTGCATGTGTCGTCTCTATGTGTCGTTTCTGTGTGTTTTTGTCCTCTCTGTGTTTGATTCGTCTCTTTGTGTCTGTCGTCTCTGTGTGTTTGTCCTCTCTGTGTGTGAGTGGACTCTGTGTGTGTGTGTCGTCTCTGTGCATGTTTCGTCTCTGTGGGTGTTTCGTATCTGTGTGTGTGTTGTCTCTGTGTGTGTGTGGTCTCTATGTGTAAGTCGTCTCTTTGAGTGTGTTGTCTCTGTGTGTGTGTTGTCTCTATGTGTGTGTCGTCTCTATGTGTGTTTTGTATCTGTGTGTGTGTGACATCTCTTTGTATGTGTCGTCTCAACGTGTGTTTGTCATTTCTGTGTGTGTGTCTCGTCTATCTGTGTGTCTTAACTTTGTGAGTGTATCGTCTCTGTGCATGTGTCGTCTCTATTTGTCGTTTCTGTGTGTTTGTCCTCTCTGTGTGTGATTCTTCTCTTTGTGTCTGTCGTCTCTGTGTTTTTGTCCTGTCTGTGTGTGAGTGGACTCTGTGTGTGTGTGTCGTCTCTGTGCATGTGTCATCTCTGTGGGTGTTTCGTATCTGTGCGTCTGTCATCTCTGTGTCTGTGTTGTCTCTATGTGTGCGTCGTCTCTGTGTGTGTGTCGTTTCTGTGTGTTTATCCTCTCTGTGCATGTGTCGTTTCTTTGTGTGTTTCGTATCTGTGTGTGTGTTGTCTCTGTGTGTTTGTCGTCTCTGTGTGTGTGTCGTCTCTATGTGTAAGTCGTCACTTTGAGTGTGTCGTCTCTGTGTGTGTGTCGTCTCTGTGTGTGAGTGTGTTTGGTCTCTGTGTGGATGTGGTGTCTGTGTTTGTGTGTTGTCTCTATTTGTGTGTCGTCTCTATGTGTGTTTCGTATCTCTGTGTGTGTGACGTCTCTTTGTGTGTGCCGTCTCTATGTGTGTTTGTCATTTCTGTGTGTGTGTCTCGTCTCTCTGTGTGTGTTGACTCTGTGTGTGTTTGTATCGTCTCTGTGCATGCGTCGTCTCTATGTGTCGTTTCTGTGTGTTTGTCCTCTCTGTGTGTGATTCGTCTCTTTGTGTCTGTCGTCTCTGTGTGTTTGTCCTCTCTGTGTGTGATTGGACTCTGTGCGTGTGTCGTCTCTGTGCATTTGTCGTCTCTTTGGGTGTTTCGTATCTGTGTGTGTGTTGTCTCTGTGTGTTTGTCGTCTCTGTGTGCATGTCGTCTCTCTATATGTTTTCGTCTCTGAGTGTGTGTCGTCTCTGTGTCTGTGTTGATTCTATGTGTGTGTCGTCTCTGTGTGTGTGTGTCGTCTCTGTGTGCTTGTAATCTCTGTGTGTGTGTCGTCTCTATGTGTAAGTCGTCTCTTTGAGTTTCTCGTCTCTATGAGTGTGTCGTCTCTCTGTCTGTGTCGTCTCTGTGTGTGTGTCTTCTCTGTGTGGGTTTCGCCTCTCTGTGTGTGTGTTGTCTCTATGTGTGTGCCGTCTCTAAGTGTGTGTCATGTCTGTGTTTGTGTGACGTCTCTGTGTGTTTGTCGTCTCTATGTGTGTTTGACATTTCTGTGTGTGAGTGTCTCGTCTCTCTGTGTGTGTTGACTCTGTTTGTGTGTATCGTCTCTGTGCATCTGTCGTCTCTATGTGTCGTTTCTGTGTGTTTGTCCTCTCTGTGTGTGATTCGTCTTTGTGTGTCTGTCGTCTCTGTGTGTTTGTCCTCTCTGTGTGTGAGTGGACTCTGTGTGTGTGTCGTCTCTGTGAATGTGTCGTCTCTTTGGGTGTTTCGTATCTGTATGTCTGTAATCTCTGTGTCTGTGTTGTCTCAATGTGTGTGTCGTCTGTGTGTGTGTGTGTCGTTTCTTTGTGTTTGTCCTCTCTGTGCGTGTGTCGTCCCTTTGTTTGTTTCGTATCTGTGTGTGTGTGTTGTCTCTGTGTGTTTGTCGTCTCTGTGTGCGTGTCGTCTCTCTATGTTTGTCGTCTCTGTGTGTTTGTCGTCTCTGTGTGTGTGTCATCTCTATGTGTGTTTGTCATTTCTGTGTGTGAGTCTCGTCTCTCTGTGTGTGCTGACTCTCTGTGTGTGTATCGTCTCTGTGCATGTGTCGTCTCTATGTGTCATTTCTGTGTGTTTGTCCTCTCTGTGTGTGATTCGTCTCTTTGTCTTTGTCGTCTTTGTGTGTTTTTTAAATTTTTGGGTCTCTTGCCGGAGACTCTGGGCGGGTGGGTCTCCCCAAATATTGTCCCAAATTCCTCTCTCAATTTCGCACTTGTTCACGGATGCCCAGCGTCTCCAATCACTTTCTCAATAGTATTTATTCATTGTCTCAGCTCAGTTCAGAAAATCTGAGCCAATTTCTACTTTTTCAAATTTAGGGTCACTTGCCTGAGACTCTTGGGAGGTGAGGTGGGCACCACCAAAATTTGTCCCAATTTCCACTGTCACCTTTAAACTTAATCAAGGGTACCTAAAACCATCAACAGTTAGACTGTTGCCCTAGCGGTAACCATGCCATGCTCTACACACATACCAACAATATATTTTTGTTTTTTGTTTTCCATTTTCACAATGGGGTCCCAATCGAGCTCATGTCCATCGCTTAGCATTCAGGCCCTGACAAAGAAAGCCCAGATATTCGGACCCCAACGCTCCAATCTGAACACTGACTAAGAACCCAATTCTGAGCTAGTGAATTTCAACCATTCAGGCTGGTGGACTAAGATCCCAATTCTGAGCTAGTGAATTTCTACCATTCAGGCTGGTGGACTAAGAAACCAATTCTGAGCTAGTGAATTTCCACCATTCAGGCTGGTGGACTGAGATCCCCAATGCTGAGCTAGTGAATTTCCAAAATTCAGCCTGGTGGACTAAGACCCCAATTCTGAGCTAGTGAATTTCCACCATTCAGGCTGGTGGACTGAGACCCCAATACTGAGCTAGTGGATTTCCACCATTCAGGCTGGTGGACTAAGACCTCAATACTGAGCTAGTGTATTTCCACCATTCAGGCTGGTGGACTAAGACCCCAATTCTGAGCTAGTGAATTTCCACCATTCAGACTGGTGGACTGGGACCCCAATTCTGAGCTAGTGGATTTCAACCATTCAGGCTGGTGGACTAAGACCCCACTTCTGAGCTAGTGGATTTCAACCTTTCTTGCACTTTTCATTCTGACTTTTTATTCCCAATTAAATTGAAAATTAAGCATTTTGAACTAGAAATAAGGAGCATCGTTAAAAACTAAGACGAATGGAAATTATCCCGTATGTCTGGTGAGCTACCCCCTCCGAAATACCTTGTTCTTTATGTTAGAATTTGACTTTTCATTCCCAATTAAGTTAAAAAAATAAGAATTTTCAACTAGAAATAAGGAGCATCGTTAAAAACTAAGACGAATGGAAATTATCCCTTATATGAAGTTAGTTACACCCTCCAAAATACCTTGTTCTTTATGTTAGACTTTGACTTTTCATTCCCAATTAAATTAAAAGATAAGCATTTTCAACTAGAAATAAGGAGCATCGTTAAAAACTATGACGAATGGAAATGATCCCGTATATGAGGTGAGCTACCCCCTCCAAAATACCTTGTTCTTTATGTTAGACTTCGACTTTTCATTCCCAATTACATTAAAAAATAAGCATTTTCCACTAGAAATAAGGAGCATCGTTAAAAACTAAGAGTAATGGAAATTATCCCGTATATGAAGTTAGCTACCCCCTCCAAAATACCTTGTTCTTTATGTTAGAGTTTGACTTTTCATTCCCAATTAAATCAAAAAATAAGCATTTTCAGCTAGAAATAAGGAGCATCGTTAAAAACTAAGACGAATGGAAATTATCCCATATAGGAAGTTAGCTACTCCCTCCAAAATACTTTGTTATTTATGTTAGAGTTTGACTTTTCTTCCCGATTAAATTAAAAAATAAGCATTTTTAACTAGGAATAAGGAGCATCGTTAAAAAACTAAGACGAATGGAAATTATCTTCGATTCTGAGCATTTTGTTTCCCCTCCAATATTAACCCCCCCCTCCCCTGCCTTCAGAAATGGGGGAAGGAGTTTCCTCTGAGCCTTGCCCTTGAGACAGATCCCGTTTATTTTCGATTCTGAGTATTTTTGGTTTTCCCTCCAAAATTGACCCCCGCCTCTCCCCTGTCCTCAGAAATGGGGAAAAGAGGGGCCTCTGAGCCTTCCCCTTGAGGCAGATCCCATTTATTTTTGATTCTGAGTATTTTTGGTTTTCCCTCAAAAACTGACCCCCCCCCGACCCTGCCCTCAGAAATGGCGGAAGGAGGGGCCTCTGAGCTTTGAATTTGAGGCAGATCCTGTTTATTTTCGATTCTGAGTATTTTTGGTTATCCCTCCAAAATCGAAACCCCCCTCCCCTGCCCTCAGAAATGGGGAACGAAGGGCCTCTGAACCTTCCCCTTGAGGCAGATCCCATTTATTTTCGACTCTGAGTATTTTTGGTTTTCCATCCAAAATTGACACCCCCTCCCCTGCCCTCAGATATGGGGGACCGAAGGGCCTCTGAGACTTCCCCTTGAGCCAAATCCCATTTATTTTCGACTCTGAGTATTTTTGGTTTTCCATCCAAAATTGACCCCCCTCTCTCGCCTGCCCACAGAAATGGGGGACGGAGGGAACGTTAAACAATTTTAAATTGACAACACTGTCCAAACATAAAATGTGTATTATACAGTAAACAATCAACCCATCTCCCCCAAAACACTTTTCAGCCATTTCTTGTTAAATTTTTTTATTTCTAAACTATTTTAAATTGACAACATTGAAGTATTTGCAAATGCTAAACCCTTTTCTTTTTTTCTCCACCTTAATAGGATCAAATTCACGAATCCTACACTCCAATTCGCAAATCTCACTACCCCTTTTTAAATGTACCAGTTTTTTAAGAAAAATGTGCGCGTTAACTCACGATATACATTCATTGTGCAATTGACAACAATACCAGAAAAAAACCTGTCTGTTTTAAATTATACTATTACGAGCATACTCTCAAAACATGTTTTTGACTACATTATACACTGCCAAATAACCAGTCTGGTAATCTGCCTTGGAAAGGTGCCATGGAACGTAAAGTGGGCAAATAACACCGGAAGGAACTTAAGCGGCTGGATTTCAATAGATACTTACTACTCATGTTTTCTCATAAATCGGTTGGAAAATATACATGAACTGATTGTACGCTAGAGAAGAATCACCAAAAACCCCCAGGACCGAGTCCCACTTGATACAACTCAACTCCTCGGCAAAGCTATTCAGATTTTGCTTTTTCAGCTCACGTGTCAGTATTTATTTAGCTGGGATACGTCGTTTTCTAAGACACGTCACATGAGCAATTACCGGAAGATGATCTGAGCCTGGATATACTATCATATCTGAAAAGCTTTGACTCAAATAGCTAGGTCCCACGAAAACATTATCAATTAAGGTCGCAGAATGAGTAGAGATTTGGGTAGGTACACAAGTTAAAGGGTAAAGGTAACTTGAAATCATATAATTAAAAAATCCAAATTTTCACCTGAAAGATCTAAAAGATTATAGTTAAAATCACCCATACAAAGAAAATCCATGCTTGTAGACGAAACCAACCTCATCAACTCATCAAAACCTGCTACAAACTCATCAAGGTGAGCACTGGGCGGCTTATACACCACACTAATTAAAACTTTCCTTTTTTCAATTTCTAATTCCAAACAATAACTTTCAATCTTACCCTCTATCCATACACCCAAATCCTCCCTCACCATATACTTCATATTTGTCTTAATCAAAAATGCCAGACCTCCTCGGTTCATAGTTGATCGGTTCCTCACCTCAAAATCATATCCTGGAAAAGAAAAAGCCATGAAAGATTGGTCAGAACTCTAAAAAGTTTCACAAATACCCATTATATCAAATTTTGAAGAAGATATCTTAATCATCTGCAGAACATCTAAATATCTCATAGTAAGGTGGCAATTCCACGTGCAAAGACACAGCGACATGTCTCCACTAATTTGCACCGGCAATATATAAGAACTCTCACGAAGAGGCTTTGAATTAATAATAGGCAAATCATCACTTCCAATTTGAGCCTCTAAATGATCTTCAATACGGAGCGGATTACGCATAAATCTATTCAACGAAGAAAAATCATTCAACATAAGTAAGGATATAAAATAACTTCTCTTTTCTAAAAAAAAAACAAATAAAACAAACAAAATACACAAATAATCAACTTTTACTAAATCACTAAAGAGTGTCAAAAAGTGAGCAGATTCGTGTTGTGTGGCTATCACCCTGCTCACGTTTGTAAACACGGCCACGATCAGACCACACGTTTTTTACACCATATCTGTTTCTCACACCTTCAAAAATCGTTTTTTTCATTTTCGGAAGATATTCAGTGACGAATACACCTGATTTCTCCAGATTTGATTTCGCTCTGAAAATATTATACGCCGCATCTTTAGTTGCAAATTTAACGAGAACTGGCGCAACACTCGTAGGTATCTGGATATTTCGGGCAGCATTCAAAAGTCTAGAACGGTTCACAGACAACAACTGTTCTTTCTGGACATTTACACCCATTCTCTTCACTATATCAAGAACAGTAGTACCCAGGTCGTTTCCGGGGTCCTGCTTTACTCCAAAAAAAAAAAACATATTTCCGAAACAATCAGTTCAGGGTTCAGAGCGGCTGTTTGCGATGAGCCTGTTACTCCTGTCACGGAAACAACTTTTTTCTCTATTTCTTTAACTAGGCCAAATTTAAGCTTTGTAACTTCATCTTGTGCTAAATTAAGCTGATTTAGGATTGCAGATGTTTCGCTCGAAGCAGTTAAATCAGCACCCACGCCTTTCGCAGTTTTCTTTTTCAGAAACTGATAGTAAAGACCAGCAGAAGATTCACACTCACGGAAAGCATGATTTACGCCCTTAGCCGTTGTTTTCGAAGCTTCCGCATAATTTCTACTATATGAAAGAAGATTCGCTTCTACCGCGGTCTGAAAGTCATGGGACCCGTAGCAAAAACAATGAATTTTGGCGTAGACTCTTTTTGGTTAGTTATGTTAGCAATCCGGACTGGCCAGAGGGGATATCCCTTGAACTGAGCCACCGCCAAGTCTCCCTTCTGAAACTGTACCACGATGAAAATAAAAATCCAATAAATCAAAAATTGACTTATCTTTAGTGGACACGATCTTCCAAAACTAACATGTTAAAAATTAAGAGCAGGAAACGAAAACTTACTCGCAAGGGGGGCAATTAAATCCCCCAGATTTCCAACAATATTTAGCAATAATCACGTTCGCCAATGCTATAATTATGAAGTGATATCCAATTAAAAAGTCACTTGTAACTTTAACCCTTTACAGTATTGTGACACTTCCGTAGTCACTGAGTTAATGATATTTTCAAGCTCAAAGAAACCAGTTCAAATATGTGTTCACGCTTTGAAATCCAGAGAGCAACTCCCAAAATACTGTTATATACTGTTATCAGATGTATCCGATAAAAACTTTGAAAACGAATTTAATCTTTTTGATACTTAGATTTTGTCAATTTTATCCGATGTATCTGACGTTTGATGTTGATAATGCATTTAAGGGATATTGATAAAGCATTTATTGACTCTGATACTACCACTGTGTCATTTTTATCTCTAGTAACTGAGAAAGGGAATTTGATATATGATTTTACAATTCAGATACTTGGATTTTGTCAAGTTTATCCCAAGTATTCGAGAAAGGGGAGTTGATATAGAATTTAATCAGTCTGATAGTTAGATTTTATCAATTTTATCCGATATAGCTGACAAATGATGCTGACAATGTACTTCAAGGATGTTGATAAAGCATTTATTCACTCTGATACTTAGATTTTGTCAATTTTATCCCACGTATCCAAGAAAAGTATGTTGATATGGAATTTAATCACTCTGATACTTCGATTCTGTCAGTTTTATCTGTCATATCCGAAAAAGGATGTTGTTAATGAATTTATTCACTCTGATACTTAGATTTTGTCAATTTTTTCCCATATATCCGAGAAAGGGATGTTGGTATAGAATTTAATAATTTTGATACTTAGATTCTGTCAATTTTATCCAAAATAACCGACAAAGGATGTTGTTAAAGCATTTATTCATTCTGATATTTAGAATTTTTCAATTTTATTCAACATATCCGCCAAAGGATGCTGAAAAAGCATTTATTCATTCTGATATTTAGAATTTGTCAATTTTATTCAACATATCCGCCAAAGGATGCTGAAAAAGCATTTATTCATTAAGATATTTATATAATGTTAATTATAATTGTTGTAACTGATAAAAGATGTTGATAAAAAATAAATTATTCACTCTGATACTTAGATTTTGTCAATTTTATCCCATGTACCCAGGAAAGTGATGTTGATATAGAAGTTAATCAATCTGATACATAGATTTTGTCAATTTTATCCGATATATTATCCTATGTATCCGAAAAAAGATGTTGATGCAGAATTTAGCCACTCTGATACTTAAATTTTGTCAATTTTATCCGACATATCCGATAAATGATGTTGTTAAAGCATTGATTCATTCTGAAATTTAGATTTTGTCAATTTTATTTGATTTATCTGACAAAAGATGTTGATAAAAAAAATTATTCACACTGACACTTAGATTCTGTCAATTTTATCCGATGTATCTGACAAAAGATGTTTATGAAAAAAAAATATTCACTCTAAAACTTAGATTTTGTCAACTTTTTCCTATGTATCCGAGAAATGGATGTTGATATAGAATTTAATCACTCTTGTAGTTAGATTTTGTGAAATTGCTGTATTGTCTGTCTAGGAAGCGACTTCAATCGATAATGAATGTTAATAAAGAATTTGTTCATTTTTTTCATAGTTTCCTGAATTAAATTTCTGTATTGTGTATCCAAGAGGTGAATTCAAGAAAGAGCTTGTTACTTACTTACTTACAATTTTTTCATAATTACATAATGCCATATCCAACAACGGATGTTGATAAAGAATGTATTCATTCTGATACCTAGATTTTGTCAATGTTATCCCATGTGTCTGATAATAGATGTATGCAAATTCCTTTTCTTACATCTTCGATGTTTTAATAGACATTCTAAACGTTTGATATGCTAGCTTACTCTAAGAATAATGAAAATATAACAATATAATGCATAATATATTTTTAATGAAATAATGCTATGTAGAATGTTAATACAAAAATATATTATAATACATTATTAATATCAACGATCAACTTTGGACATTTTGAATCTGTTCCATAAAATGGTTCACCATATTCTCTCTTGATATTATAGCTATTGTCTTCTCTTAGTTCGTAATCAGTAGAATAATCATTATTCCATTTTGAGTCTAAGACAATTTTTACTGGTGTGTCATCAACAGGGCTCAATATGCTTTTCGTATTTAGTATTATTTGGTTCATTGACTCTTTGATCAATGGCGGTAACTTTTGCTGGTGCTTTGTTTTTCATCGATTCATCTTTATATTCCATATTGATATTTTCTGCCAATGACCTTTTTATTTTTCTGGCACTTTCACTGTCTATCATCACATTATTTTAACACAGGTAACAGTTTCGCCACGTAGACAAGATATTGTCTACAATATTAGTAGAAGAGTAGGCCTTTCTTCTTTTTTTTACCTTCCGTTGAATGCTAATACCCAAAAGCTGATGATTTGATGTATCAGTAGGTGATGTGTTACCTGCAACAGTAGCAAAGAGTTTTCCTCTATCATCAACGATTATTTTAATGTTGGATTTCTCTTTGATTGTAATCAGCTCTGGAGATCTGAGTATCACATATCCTCAAACATAATGGATAAAGTGTCTCAGTATTTCAAAGAAATCTATTTCATTACTTTCTTGACAATGCATGCATTTATTTCTAATAATTTTGTAGTTTGTTATTGTTTCAACGTTTAAATGCTCCGTCTTGTTGGCATTCAATGCTACAATAACATTGTCATGTGAACACACTTTTTTAAAATGCTCCATCTTCACTTTTTTTAAAGATATGACTTATGTGTTTATCGTTCTACTGCGTAAAAAATACTGGTTTAATAAATAGGTAGGTAGTGTCGGTAGTGTAGGTAGTGTCGGTAGTAGGTAGTGTGGATAAACAGACAGAGAATACCAGCGGGAAAGCCACGTCGTGTCTCTGAGCATAAATAGAGTACAATTGTTAGAGCAGTAAGCATATTTTATCATTTTAAGATACGTACAAAAAAAAGTAATAAATAAATAAAGCTGAATAATTTCGAAGTTTAAAAAAATAGTTTGTTTTTATGAAAAACTATTGAATTAGAACCATCAGTCCTAATCATTATGAGTATCCAAAACTGGACTTAAGTTTCACATTTGAACTAGGGAATTGTATTTTCCATAATTCTCTTACAAAAAAACTAGAGTTTACAGTCAAAAACCATTATTAGCTCAGATTCTACAGAAATAGTTTATTTTTCGATCCAAAACTGGACTTAAGTTTCACCTATGAGCCAACGAATAGTATTTTCCATAATTTTCTTACAAAAAACTAGAATTTATGGTCAAAAACCCTTATTAGCTCAGATTTTACGTAAATAATTTTATTTTTCGATCCAAAAATGGACTTAAGTTTCGCATTTGAACCAGAAAATTGTATTTTCCATAATTTTCTTACACAAAACTAGAGTTTACGGTCAATAACCCTTATTAGCTCAGATTTTACAGAAATAGTTTTTTTAGATCCAAAACTGGACTTAAGTCTCACCTATGAGCCAACGAATTGTGTTTTCCATAATTTTCTTACAAAAAACTAGAGTTTACGGTCAAAAACCCTAATTACCTCAGATTTTATGGAAATAGTTTTATTTTTCGATCCAAAAATGGACTTAAGTCTCACATTTGAACCAGAGAATTGTATTTTTCATAATTTTCTTACAAGAAACTCGAGTTTACGGTCAAAAACCCTTATTAGCTCAGATTTTTCTGAAATAGTTTTATTTTTCGATCAAAAAATACACTTAAGTTTCACTTTTGAACCAGAGAATTGTATTTTCCATAATTTTCTTACAAGAAACTAGAGTTTACGGTCAATAGCCCTTATTAGCTCATGTTTTACAGATATAGTTTTTTTTAGATCCAAAACTGGACTTAAGTCTCACTTATGAACGAACAAATTGTGTTTTCCATAATTTTCTTACAAAAAACTAGAGTTTACGGTTAAAAACCCTAATTACCTCAGATTTTATGGAAATAGTTTTATTTTTTGATCCAAAAATGGACTTAAGTTTCACATTTGAACCAGAGGATTGTATTTTCCATAATTTTCTTACAAAAGAACTAGAGTTTACGGTCAAAAACCCTTATTAGCTCAGATTTCACGGAAATAGTTTTATTTTTCGATCCATAAATGGACTTAAAGTTTCATATTTGAACCAGAGAATTGTATTTTCCATAATTTTTTTACAAAAGACTAGAGTTTACGGTTAAAAACACTTATTAGCTCAGATTTTACGGAAATAGCTTTATTTTTGTATCCAAAAATGGACTTAAGTTTCACATTTGAACCAGAGAATTGTATTTTCCATAGTTTTCTTACAAAAAACTAGTGTTTACGGTCAAATACCCATATTAGCTCAGATTTTACAGAAATAGTTCATATTTCGATTGAAAACTGGACTTAAGTTTCACATTTGAAAGCTACGATCGTGATGAATGGTACTTGTTATCAGAAAAAAAATGTCAATTGCCAAAAAAAGAAAAAAAAATTGTTATGATAAAAGTGCCTCAAAACCAGTCTGGTTGTCTTCTACAATCTAGACTATACTTTTAAAACCTGTTTGTTCACTTTATAGGTAAAGTATTGCTCGCTTTTTGCCATGTGCACGTCAAACTATAGTGTGCATTCTTGTGTAATTCCATGTGTAATTGATATCAGTAGCAATAACCATTCTGATTGCGTTATATAATCTTAATTATAGTTTCAAAACATGTTTGTTTACTTTATAGATAAAGGTTTGGTCGCTTTTTACAATGTGCACGTCAAACTGAAGTGTACATTCTTGTAAATGCTAGAGATAAGACAAATTACGCAGGCACTGCTCAAATATATAGGTGCATTACTACTCTTATTGCTGAGACTTTCTTAAGTTTGGTAATATTTGTGAGCATTTAAAAATTTTCAATTTTTCTGACTATTTCTGGATATTCTTGCTCAAAAAATGTCCAATGAATAATTAAATAATTCTAACTTTATTTTTTGAGTACTTTCAGATTTAAAATATGGACGCTATCTAAATGTGGGGAACATGTCACCAAATAATTTTATATAATTTGTGGTAATAGTATGAGTTATCGTGTGTCTTTACTTAGACAGCGCAATTGCGCTTCCTATGATTTTTGTTTCGGCTTGATGAGGCCCACTGATATCAATACTTTTTAATAAAATAAATCAGCAAACCCACAAACAAATCGATTTAATAAAAATTATAAGTAATAATTCAATAAATCATGTATATTAAAAGTTTTGTGCCACACATTAAATGTTACAGAGTCAAAATCAATTCAAAATTACGAGCAAATGAAAGCCAAGCACCAGCACTTATATTTAAGATTGTTTAATGTGGGTTTATTGTTTATTATGTATTGTTAAATGTTTATAAATTCAGCAAGAATCGTGTTTGATAAATATTTACTTTTTTCCCTACTCCTTGGATATCACCTACTTCAACAGAACCCCTCTTACCTCCCTCCCCAATAAACATACTATAGGTACGCCGCTGCGTAATACACTTTTTTTTTTTCAAAATAAAGGATCTAAAGCAGTCAGTTGAAGGGTGCACGTCCTACCCATGACCCACCAAAATATTGCAATGCCCCAACTCCAAGGGAAGGTGTTATTTTTACCCATGGGAAAGTCAGCCGAAGGGTGCACATCCTGCCCATGACCCACCAAAATATTGCCCTGCCCCACCTCTAAGGGGAAGGCATTTTCTGGGTGATTAAGTACACGGCCCATTTTTTCCTTTTCAGATATCTTAAAATTTTATTTATAAATCATTAAACCGTACTGTCATTTATTTCTTAAATCATGAAATAATGTAGCTTTTAAATTTTTAATTCTTTTTGATAATGTTCATGAATTCACGTGAGCGAATAAAATGATTTATTACAAATATGCCATAGTTCCTGTTTTATGTCAGGTATCTGCCAACCATAAACAATATGTTTTTACTTACAGTAGTTGGTCGCCAAAAAGCCATCGCAAACAAGATGGACAAAATGCAGATAATTGGGCATTTGAAGCTAATGAGAATACACGGCGAAAAGTTGGATCGAAGTGTTGTAAAGATGGTTCTAGGACGTGAGGACTACTTCCTGGGAGTCTCGAACCTCGTCGAGGTCCTCGACCACCAAGTTGGTTAGAATCGCCTTTACACATTTGAAACTGGTGTCTAAACCCTACTGACAAAGGAATCCCGCGTTTATCAAATCCGTTTATTCTTATTTGTAAATAAAATAAAAGTCTAAAACCCACAAAATAAGCCAAGGAATGGCTGGACGGAGTGTTATCGTGCCGCTAATTTTCTTTCAATAAATTGACATTTTTTACTTTATGCTTAATAAAATAAAAAATAATTGTAAAAATCACTCGATAGGTACGAGAAAAAATAAATTTTTTTTGCATAAAATTTTCTGCTACAAAACGTGTTCTATAAAAAAATTACGATGGTAGCGATTAAGAATTTCCAATCAATTTTTTTAATGGGACGAGAATAAGAATATATTTCATTTTGGAGCTTCAAGCAAATGGGCAATAAAACGGCAAGACAATGAGCAATTAATGCACTTCCTCCTAGGGCGAAGGAAGTAAAACCCTAGTTTAAAAAACCGTATATATTCTTATGTTTAATTTATATAATTTTTAACTAGGAGTCGAAAAGAAACTCTTTGAAGTCTATCACCCTTCACCTATAAATGATAAACTAACTATCTCAATGTGTCAACCATTATATGCCTGGATATTATGATTAGGCCACTTTTTATTAAATCACCATGAGTAGAGGTCTCAGTTATACTTCTGAGCCTTTATGTTCCTTCCTATGCTATTCTGAGGGTTTATGTTCCTTCCTATGCTATTCTGGGCCTTTATGTTCCTTCCTATGCTATTCTGGGCCTTTATGCTCCTTCCTATGCTATTCTAAGGGTTTATGTTCCTTCCTATGCTATTCTGGGCCTTTATGTTCCTTCCTGTGCTATTCTGGGCCTTTACGTTCCTTCCTATGCTATTCTGGGCCTTTATGTTCCTTCCTATGCTATTCTCAGGGTTTACGTTCCTTCCTGTGCTATTTGGGGCCTTTATGTTCCTTCCTATGCTATTCTAAGGGTTTATATTCCTCCCTATGTTATTCTGTGCCTTTATGTTCCTTCCTGTGCTATTGATAAGAATTTCCTAAGAATGTACGTCCTGAGTTCACGTGCACATTTTTTTTCTTAAAAAACTGGTATGGTATA